>NC_090076.1:4649709-4659998 GCF_038355195.1 Osmerus mordax | reverse complement strand
ATTGGGCTGAGACCTTTCTACAAACCTAACCCAGCCAGAGCCTAGTCCAGTGTTTTATTCTTTGATAATATTTTTAATTCCCCTTTTACTCCATTTTTTTGAGGTTTTAGATAGGAATTAAGTAACTGGTAACTTTTACAAAGAAAGTGTTGGGCCTAATTAGGCCTTAATTGAACACAAGAGGGTGTAAGAGGGGTATGGCAGATTGGCCAATTAGAAACCACAGGAAGTGGCCAAGCCCCCACCCCTCTTCCACTACTTAACTTCCTGTCTGCCTCATCCAACTCAGTTCTCCTCTGAGGAAGCCTTATGAAGGTGAAACGTTAGGAGCTCCTTCTTTTATTCTTTTACTCTTTTATTCTTTTATGGGGGGCAAAAACTTTTAGAGTGCATTTTAATCTATGGTTTTATTCAGAGTGGACCCAGTCCATCTTTGAACTTTTTTTAGTCCTTTGTTTTAAACAAACAGTTGCACATTTTTGCACCCAACACTTGGCACTTTATGAGCAGGGGAGAGAACCCTGGTTGGCTCAGTTCCCTCTTTGTGTGGGGTGAGTGTGTGTGTGTGAGTGTGTGGTGCACTTACCTTATTCCTGGTTTGGAACCTCTTTTTCAAAAAGCACAGTGTGCTGTTCTATAGGGACTGACCAAGGAAGGGGCCATCTTCACCCTGCACAGGTGTCATTGGGGCAAAAAAAGACAACCCTTACAGTAAGGGCTCTTTTTAGACAGGCTTTTTTAAAGGCCAATAATCTATGTGCAATAAAAGGACTAAACAGGAAAATACCATAGGCAATAGATGCATTTTATTGATGTCTGAACAATTTTATTGAGACATTTTAGAAATACTTTTAGCAATTTTAGCGGTTTTACTTTTTATAAGGAGCATGGAAGTGGGACTTACAGAAACAGGAAACGGGAGAAACCGACCCAAATGCCTGAATGTCCCACTGGCCAAAATTTATTTTAAACTTCTCCAAGCTCTGCATCACACAGAGATCCTGGATGATTCCATCTCCAAGGGATCCTGTCCAAAAGGGATGCAGAGGCAGGTTAATAAATTAACAACTTTTATTAAACCTGCGTCCCCCTCGTTTGAAACCACCAGTAAGGTGAAAATCAACACCAACACATGGTTAGAGGGGAACTTGGAAATTTTAAAGTGTCATTATGATAATATGTTGGTCTTTTTACTGGGTGACTTACCTGGAATGGATGAGGAGGCTTTTCGAGTGGCGGTGGGCTGGGGAAGGTTGAGATACAAACGCAAATTCACAACAACATCAGTGAAAACATTGCGGGAATTACTCACCTCTCCAGGAGAAAATCCATCTTCTCAAGCCCTCCGGCCGATGAGTCCGGAGGACTTCCCACCATTGCCTGCATCCATGGATATGGGGGTCCTAATTCCAATACAGGAAGACTCCGATACCAGTGTGGTCACCCAGGGGAATGGACACTTACCTTTGGTAGGGATGAGGGAAACTCCAGAGGTCTCGGGAACATCTCCTGTGGGGAAAACAAAAAACATCAAACAGTCACATGGGTTAAACACAGTTGGAATTACCTTACTTACCTTTAAAGAGGCCCTGAACTTTACATCTGGGGTCTCTGAAATTGTGAGGGAAAGGGTCCAAGTTGCCCCCAGTAGTGGCAGTGAGGTGGCAATTAGCCTGACTATTGCCAGCCCACCCCCAACAGTGGAGACCAGTTTCCCTCCCAAAGTGCTGTTGACGAGGTTGAGTGACACCATGGTGGGTATAAGGGGTCCTAACCCCACCTTGACCCTGAACCCTAACCCCAACCCTCCCTTCCCCATATCTAATCCTCCCCCTTCCCCAAACCCCATGGTGGAAGGGGGACTTAACCCCTCCCTGATCCCTCATCCTAACCCCAACCCTCCCTTTCCTATACCTCACCCCAACCCTCCCCCCTCCCCCCTCCCCCTTTCCCTTCCCCTGGAACCTACTTACCGTCACGCCCTCAGCCAGTCACAGCCAAAGGTCCTCCATCGAGAGGAGCCCGTTATCCATCCGACCTGTTGGAGGAAAATACAAGATTGGCAGTTAGACGTAGTGAAACCCATAGTGGTGGTGGGGGACAATAATCTCTCGGCAATCCCTACTTTTAAGGATGATTTTATCCAAGTTGACAGTTTCCCAGGGGCGAACTGCCATCATTTAAGGGGGGTGCTAGAGAAATTGACACCAAACTCTAACACAGAGCATGTCATCCTGTCAGTGGGGATGGTTAACTGTCTCGACAGACAGCAACCCACGACCACCGTGAAACAACTGCAGCAGCTTTGGAAAACCTGTCAAAAACAATTTCCCAAGGCTGTTATCTACATGCCATTCATTAATTTCTCTGACAGGTTGGCTAAGGACCAGCAAAAATTATTTGACGCTTTTAACTTTTATATTGATAGTAAATCTCCTTTTCAAACGTTACCTGAGATGGATAAACTCCAATTCCAGGTGACGGGACGGGATCCAGTTCTCTGGACCACGGAAACCGCAGAAAGAATGCTAAAATTATGGATTAGTGATTTATTAATATAAACATCTAAAGGTTGCATACCCCCTGCTGTTTTCCGGGTAGGAGGTGAGGGATTCCTGGGGAAAGAGAAAGTTATTTAACAATACCAGGAATCAGGAAAGAGTGTATATATGCACATACCTACTTACCTGTGATACTTACCTGTGATGACCAGTGGGGGGCAGAAGGGTTCCTGTAGGACAAAAAAAGAAAAAAAGATCAGCACAGATCCAAAGTATAGGGTATTTAGTTGTTTACTTACCCTAGATACTTACCTACTAGGATACCTACCTTGATGTGAATATAATAATCCTCCTCTTCACCTTCTTTTCTGGGGACAAAAAATCATTGAATAGAAACACAGGACTTGTGCCAGCGCAACTCCAGTCCAACATTGGGCTGAGACCTTTCTACAAACCTAACCCAGCCAGAGCCTAGTCCAGTGTTTTATTCTTTGATAATATTTTTAATTCCCCTTTTACTCCATTTTTTTGAGGTTTTAGATAGGAATTAAGTAACTGGTAACTTTTACAAAGAAAGTGTTGGGCCTAATTAGGCCTTAATTGAACACAAGAGGGTGTAAGAGGGGTATGGCAGATTGGCCAATTAGAAACCACAGGAAGTGGCCAAGCCCCCACCCCTCTTCCACTACTTAACTTCCTGTCTGCCTCATCCAACTCAGTTCTCCTCTGAGGAAGCCTTATGAAGGTGAAACGTTAGGAGCTCCTTCTTTTATTCTTTTACTCTTTTATTCTTTTATGGGGGGCAAAAACTTTTAGAGTGCATTTTAATCTATGGTTTTATTCAGAGTGGACCCAGTCCATCTTTGAACTTTTTTTAGTCCTTTGTTTTAAACAAACAGTTGCACATTTTTGCACCCAACACTTGGCACTTTATGAGCAGGGGAGAGAACCCTGGTTGGCTCAGTTCCCTCTTTGTGTGGGGTGAGTGTGTGTGTGTGAGTGTGTGGTGCACTTACCTTATTCCTGGTTTGGAACCTCTTTTTCAAAAAGCACAGTGTGCTGTTCTATAGGGACTGACCAAGGAAGGGGCCATCTTCACCCTGCACAGGTGTCATTGGGGCAAAAAAAGACAACCCTTACAGTAAGGGCTCTTTTTAGACAGGCTTTTTTAAAGGCCAATAATCTATGTGCAATAAAAGGACTAAACAGGAAAATACCATAGGCAATAGATGCATTTTATTGATGTCTGAACAATTTTATTGAGACATTTTAGAAATACTTTTAGCAATTTTAGCGGTTTTACTTTTTATAAGGAGCATGGAAGTGGGACTTACAGAAACAGGAAACGGGAGAAACCGACCCAAATGCCTGAATGTCCCACTGGCCAAAATTTATTTTAAACTTCTCCAAGCTCTGCATCACACAGAGATCCTGGATGATTCCATCTCCAAGGGATCCTGTCCAAAAGGGATGCAGAGGCAGGTTAATAAATTAACAACTTTTATTAAACCTGCGTCCCCCTCGTTTGAAACCACCAGTAAGGTGAAAATCAACACCAACACATGGTTAGAGGGGAACTTGGAAATTTTAAAGTGTCATTATGATAATATGTTGGTCTTTTTACTGGGTGACTTACCTGGAATGGATGAGGAGGCTTTTCGAGTGGCGGTGGGCTGGGGAAGGTTGAGATACAAACGCAAATTCACAACAACATCAGTGAAAACATTGCGGGAATTACTCACCTCTCCAGGAGAAAATCCATCTTCTCAAGCCCTCCGGCCGATGAGTCCGGAGGACTTCCCACCATTGCCTGCATCCATGGATATGGGGGTCCTAATTCCAATACAGGAAGACTCCGATACCAGTGTGGTCACCCAGGGGAATGGACACTTACCTTTGGTAGGGATGAGGGAAACTCCAGAGGTCTCGGGAACATCTCCTGTGGGGAAAACAAAAAACATCAAACAGTCACATGGGTTAAACACAGTTGGAATTACCTTACTTACCTTTAAAGAGGCCCTGAACTTTACATCTGGGGTCTCTGAAATTGTGAGGGAAAGGGTCCAAGTTGCCCCCAGTAGTGGCAGTGAGGTGGCAATTAGCCTGACTATTGCCAGCCCACCCCCAACAGTGGAGACCAGTTTCCCTCCCAAAGTGCTGTTGACGAGGTTGAGTGACACCATGGTGGGTATAAGGGGTCCTAACCCCACCTTGACCCTGAACCCTAACCCCAACCCTCCCTTCCCCATATCTAATCCTCCCCCTTCCCCAAACCCCATGGTGGAAGGGGGACTTAACCCCTCCCTGATCCCTCATCCTAACCCCAACCCTCCCTTTCCTATACCTCACCCCAACCCTCCCCCCTCCCCCCTCCCCCTTTCCCTTCCCCTGGAACCTACTTACCGTCACGCCCTCAGCCAGTCACAGCCAAAGGTCCTCCATCGAGAGGAGCCCGTTATCCATCCGACCTGTTGGAGGAAAATACAAGATTGGCAGTTAGACGTAGTGAAACCCATAGTGGTGGTGGGGGACAATAATCTCTCGGCAATCCCTACTTTTAAGGATGATTTTATCCAAGTTGACAGTTTCCCAGGGGCGAACTGCCATCATTTAAGGGGGGTGCTAGAGAAATTGACACCAAACTCTAACACAGAGCATGTCATCCTGTCAGTGGGGATGGTTAACTGTCTCGACAGACAGCAACCCACGACCACCGTGAAACAACTGCAGCAGCTTTGGAAAACCTGTCAAAAACAATTTCCCAAGGCTGTTATCTACATGCCATTCATTAATTTCTCTGACAGGTTGGCTAAGGACCAGCAAAAATTATTTGACGCTTTTAACTTTTATATTGATAGTAAATCTCCTTTTCAAACGTTACCTGAGATGGATAAACTCCAATTCCAGGTGACGGGACGGGATCCAGTTCTCTGGACCACGGAAACCGCAGAAAGAATGCTAAAATTATGGATTAGTGATTTATTAATATAAACATCTAAAGGTTGCATACCCCCTGCTGTTTTCCGGGTAGGAGGTGAGGGATTCCTGGGGAAAGAGAAAGTTATTTAACAATACCAGGAATCAGGAAAGAGTGTATATATGCACATACCTACTTACCTGTGATACTTACCTGTGATGACCAGTGGGGGGCAGAAGGGTTCCTGTAGGACAAAAAAAGAAAAAAAGATCAGCACAGATCCAAAGTATAGGGTATTTAGTTGTTTACTTACCCTAGATACTTACCTACTAGGATACCTACCTTGATGTGAATATAATAATCCTCCTCTTCACCTTCTTTTCTGGGGACAAAAAATCATTGAATAGAAACACAGGACTTGTGCCAGCGCAACTCCAGTCCAACATTGGGCTGAGACCTTTCTACAAACCTAACCCAGCCAGAGCCTAGTCCAGTGTTTTATTCTTTGATAATATTTTTAATTCCCCTTTTACTCCATTTTTTTGAGGTTTTAGATAGGAATTAAGTAACTGGTAACTTTTACAAAGAAAGTGTTGGGCCTAATTAGGCCTTAATTGAACACAAGAGGGTGTAAGAGGGGTATGGCAGATTGGCCAATTAGAAACCACAGGAAGTGGCCAAGCCCCCACCCCTCTTCCACTACTTAACTTCCTGTCTGCCTCATCCAACTCAGTTCTCCTCTGAGGAAGCCTTATGAAGGTGAAACGTTAGGAGCTCCTTCTTTTATTCTTTTACTCTTTTATTCTTTTATGGGGGGCAAAAACTTTTAGAGTGCATTTTAATCTATGGTTTTATTCAGAGTGGACCCAGTCCATCTTTGAACTTTTTTTAGTCCTTTGTTTTAAACAAACAGTTGCACATTTTTGCACCCAACACTTGGCACTTTATGAGCAGGGGAGAGAACCCTGGTTGGCTCAGTTCCCTCTTTGTGTGGGGTGAGTGTGTGTGTGTGAGTGTGTGGTGCACTTACCTTATTCCTGGTTTGGAACCTCTTTTTCAAAAAGCACAGTGTGCTGTTCTATAGGGACTGACCAAGGAAGGGGCCATCTTCACCCTGCACAGGTGTCATTGGGGCAAAAAAAGACAACCCTTACAGTAAGGGCTCTTTTTAGACAGGCTTTTTTAAAGGCCAATAATCTATGTGCAATAAAAGGACTAAACAGGAAAATACCATAGGCAATAGATGCATTTTATTGATGTCTGAACAATTTTATTGAGACATTTTAGAAATACTTTTAGCAATTTTAGCGGTTTTACTTTTTATAAGGAGCATGGAAGTGGGACTTACAGAAACAGGAAACGGGAGAAACCGACCCAAATGCCTGAATGTCCCACTGGCCAAAATTTATTTTAAACTTCTCCAAGCTCTGCATCACACAGAGATCCTGGATGATTCCATCTCCAAGGGATCCTGTCCAAAAGGGATGCAGAGGCAGGTTAATAAATTAACAACTTTTATTAAACCTGCGTCCCCCTCGTTTGAAACCACCAGTAAGGTGAAAATCAACACCAACACATGGTTAGAGGGGAACTTGGAAATTTTAAAGTGTCATTATGATAATATGTTGGTCTTTTTACTGGGTGACTTACCTGGAATGGATGAGGAGGCTTTTCGAGTGGCGGTGGGCTGGGGAAGGTTGAGATACAAACGCAAATTCACAACAACATCAGTGAAAACATTGCGGGAATTACTCACCTCTCCAGGAGAAAATCCATCTTCTCAAGCCCTCCGGCCGATGAGTCCGGAGGACTTCCCACCATTGCCTGCATCCATGGATATGGGGGTCCTAATTCCAATACAGGAAGACTCCGATACCAGTGTGGTCACCCAGGGGAATGGACACTTACCTTTGGTAGGGATGAGGGAAACTCCAGAGGTCTCGGGAACATCTCCTGTGGGGAAAACAAAAAACATCAAACAGTCACATGGGTTAAACACAGTTGGAATTACCTTACTTACCTTTAAAGAGGCCCTGAACTTTACATCTGGGGTCTCTGAAATTGTGAGGGAAAGGGTCCAAGTTGCCCCCAGTAGTGGCAGTGAGGTGGCAATTAGCCTGACTATTGCCAGCCCACCCCCAACAGTGGAGACCAGTTTCCCTCCCAAAGTGCTGTTGACGAGGTTGAGTGACACCATGGTGGGTATAAGGGGTCCTAACCCCACCTTGACCCTGAACCCTAACCCCAACCCTCCCTTCCCCATATCTAATCCTCCCCCTTCCCCAAACCCCATGGTGGAAGGGGGACTTAACCCCTCCCTGATCCCTCATCCTAACCCCAACCCTCCCTTTCCTATACCTCACCCCAACCCTCCCCCCTCCCCCCTCCCCCTTTCCCTTCCCCTGGAACCTACTTACCGTCACGCCCTCAGCCAGTCACAGCCAAAGGTCCTCCATCGAGAGGAGCCCGTTATCCATCCGACCTGTTGGAGGAAAATACAAGATTGGCAGTTAGACGTAGTGAAACCCATAGTGGTGGTGGGGGACAATAATCTCTCGGCAATCCCTACTTTTAAGGATGATTTTATCCAAGTTGACAGTTTCCCAGGGGCGAACTGCCATCATTTAAGGGGGGTGCTAGAGAAATTGACACCAAACTCTAACACAGAGCATGTCATCCTGTCAGTGGGGATGGTTAACTGTCTCGACAGACAGCAACCCACGACCACCGTGAAACAACTGCAGCAGCTTTGGAAAACCTGTCAAAAACAATTTCCCAAGGCTGTTATCTACATGCCATTCATTAATTTCTCTGACAGGTTGGCTAAGGACCAGCAAAAATTATTTGACGCTTTTAACTTTTATATTGATAGTAAATCTCCTTTTCAAACGTTACCTGAGATGGATAAACTCCAATTCCAGGTGACGGGACGGGATCCAGTTCTCTGGACCACGGAAACCGCAGAAAGAATGCTAAAATTATGGATTAGTGATTTATTAATATAAACATCTAAAGGTTGCATACCCCCTGCTGTTTTCCGGGTAGGAGGTGAGGGATTCCTGGGGAAAGAGAAAGTTATTTAACAATACCAGGAATCAGGAAAGAGTGTATATATGCACATACCTACTTACCTGTGATACTTACCTGTGATGACCAGTGGGGGGCAGAAGGGTTCCTGTAGGACAAAAAAAGAAAAAAAGATCAGCACAGATCCAAAGTATAGGGTATTTAGTTGTTTACTTACCCTAGATACTTACCTACTAGGATACCTACCTTGATGTGAATATAATAATCCTCCTCTTCACCTTCTTTTCTGGGGACAAAAAATCATTGAATAGAAACACAGGACTTGTGCCAGCGCAACTCCAGTCCAACATTGGGCTGAGACCTTTCTACAAACCTAACCCAGCCAGAGCCTAGTCCAGTGTTTTATTCTTTGATAATATTTTTAATTCCCCTTTTACTCCATTTTTTTGAGGTTTTAGATAGGAATTAAGTAACTGGTAACTTTTACAAAGAAAGTGTTGGGCCTAATTAGGCCTTAATTGAACACAAGAGGGTGTAAGAGGGGTATGGCAGATTGGCCAATTAGAAACCACAGGAAGTGGCCAAGCCCCCACCCCTCTTCCACTACTTAACTTCCTGTCTGCCTCATCCAACTCAGTTCTCCTCTGAGGAAGCCTTATGAAGGTGAAACGTTAGGAGCTCCTTCTTTTATTCTTTTACTCTTTTATTCTTTTATGGGGGGCAAAAACTTTTAGAGTGCATTTTAATCTATGGTTTTATTCAGAGTGGACCCAGTCCATCTTTGAACTTTTTTTAGTCCTTTGTTTTAAACAAACAGTTGCACATTTTTGCACCCAACACTTGGCACTTTATGAGCAGGGGAGAGAACCCTGGTTGGCTCAGTTCCCTCTTTGTGTGGGGTGAGTGTGTGTGTGTGAGTGTGTGGTGCACTTACCTTATTCCTGGTTTGGAACCTCTTTTTCAAAAAGCACAGTGTGCTGTTCTATAGGGACTGACCAAGGAAGGGGCCATCTTCACCCTGCACAGGTGTCATTGGGGCAAAAAAAGACAACCCTTACAGTAAGGGCTCTTTTTAGACAGGCTTTTTTAAAGGCCAATAATCTATGTGCAATAAAAGGACTAAACA
Organism: Osmerus mordax; assembly: GCF_038355195.1. Classification (NCBI taxonomy): domain Eukaryota; kingdom Metazoa; phylum Chordata; class Actinopteri; order Osmeriformes; family Osmeridae; genus Osmerus; species Osmerus mordax. The sequence continues at coordinate 4,650,427 of NC_090076.1, read as the reverse complement.
GGAAAATACCATAGGCAATAGATGCATTTTATTGATGTCTGAACAATTTTATTGAGACATTTTAGAAATACTTTTAGCAATTTTAGCGGTTTTACTTTTTATAAGGAGCATGGAAGTGGGACTTACAGAAACAGGAAACGGGAGAAACCGACCCAAATGCCTGAATGTCCCACTGGCCAAAATTTATTTTAAACTTCTCCAAGCTCTGCATCACACAGAGATCCTGGATGATTCCATCTCCAAGGGATCCTGTCCAAAAGGGATGCAGAGGCAGGTTAATAAATTAACAACTTTTATTAAACCTGCGTCCCCCTCGTTTGAAACCACCAGTAAGGTGAAAATCAACACCAACACATGGTTAGAGGGGAACTTGGAAATTTTAAAGTGTCATTATGATAATATGTTGGTCTTTTTACTGGGTGACTTACCTGGAATGGATGAGGAGGCTTTTCGAGTGGCGGTGGGCTGGGGAAGGTTGAGATACAAACGCAAATTCACAACAACATCAGTGAAAACATTGCGGGAATTACTCACCTCTCCAGGAGAAAATCCATCTTCTCAAGCCCTCCGGCCGATGAGTCCGGAGGACTTCCCACCATTGCCTGCATCCATGGATATGGGGGTCCTAATTCCAATACAGGAAGACTCCGATACCAGTGTGGTCACCCAGGGGAATGGACACTTACCTTTGGTAGGGATGAGGGAAACTCCAGAGGTC
>NC_090076.1:4572500-4649609 GCF_038355195.1 Osmerus mordax | reverse complement strand
CCCGAGGACAGTTATGTATGTTGTAGACATCCCATGGATTTACAGTTTATGGATTGTCTGCAGCACAAAGGTGAAGGGCAGGCTAAGGTCGCTAAGCTAAAACCTTCGAACCTTTCACATCCCGATGACAACCAGCTATTCTCCCACCACACCAGATTACATAATCAAATTACAAGTGAGAGACACATCCAGTAAAGTGCATACCTATCAGAAAAAATCTAAAATAACTATAATTATCATTAACTGTATGCTTATGCATGGTTTTATATTGTGGATGCATTTTGGGAGAGATGCATATGAAGCAGCCATTAATATTGTTAATGAATGAATGCATGTCATCTTCTGGAAGGTTTTCTAATCCAGTGTAATCCCAGCCTGATGAAACCAGATAGAGAGGAAATATTGGCAAAAGAGAGGGATTAGTGACCATGGAGTCTGGGGATCCCATGTGATTTCAGCACAAGCTCAAACACACACGACCACACACATGCAACATATTCAGGCATGCATGGCATCTGACTGAGGCACTTTGTTCCATTCATCATTTTGTTTGAAATATCGCAGATTACATGGAGGATGCACTGTGGTCCTGGGTTGTGTGTGACTTGATGTAGGATTGGAATTGTAAAGTCAGCCTACATTGCAGTTTGCATGCTCATAGGATTATTCTGGGGGCACATGCCTCAAAGTGATTTTCATGGTTCTTCTATTCTACATTGTATATCTCTATTTACAGGAAACAATTAAATGCCAGACTGTAATCTCTCCCCTCCTCTCATCCCTCTCTATCATCACTCTCTCCATCTCATACTCTCTCTCTGTGTCCCTATCCATCGCAAATTAAATGTTTCCCGATGCTGATTTTGCCTCTGACATAAAAAATTAAAAAAAGACGAAAAAAGAAGAAACCCCATGGCTCTGTCAGTTCTGGATGTACGTATGTGGAGTTATCTAAAAACCAATTTGATCCATTCCATTTTCTCTAATTGCATTTCCTCATCTCAATAAGGCCATGACGTATTTTCCTGCCTGTCCCAAAGGATGATGCTTATTCTGGTTCTTGCTGAAAGCATGAATCATGATTTTAATTTTGCCAAACATTGTTTCAATTAAAGCGTGTTCTTGTCCTGTGCAAGATAGAGTAGAGGGTTTGAACTGTGGCAGAAGAAAAGACAGGAGACAATGAGAATTGGTGTCACCTCTCCCTGACTGACACAGACGGAGTCTAGTCATGGCAACAGCCGTTGGAGGACAAAGTGACCTGAATCGCAAGTTTTGGGTCAGTAAAAGATTAAAGCTCCTCTGCGCAAAAAAATACATGCAAATACATTTTGAAGCTTATCTTGAATAATGTGTCTATCTTTGAGAAGCCTTTGGGAATGCCTAGTTGGTGGTTGGTTAACATACGCATAGCTGTCCACAATGAGTCCTGGGGTAGTGATGAATCCTTTCAGCCAGATACAAAAACTCACATTTGCAGTCCAACTCTAACATGACAAATTGAAAATTGAGACAACTTCCAGTTGAAACTGTGAATTACTCCAACTGTCCAAGCAGCTGTATTTCTGCCAATCCCTATTGAGCTTTAATCATCTCAATCATATAAAACTACAATTGACTTCATGGACTAGTTATGATCTTCAAAGCCTATACGCACTGCTTATGCATATCATGAAGTGTGGTTGGACAGAAGCTTTGTGGCTGTACTATACATACTATTAACGCTATTCAAATAAAATGCCTTTTTTCTCCACTTAAAGAACCTTTGTTTCGACCGCATACAGTATTTGGATGAGATTATATCCTATATCATACTAAGTTGACAAGATTCAGAAACGCAATTCAGAAGATAAATGTATTTCTGAATATCACTATTTACTTGCATGTTTCTATTTCAAGATGATTTTCAATTGGATTGCCTACACTTGAGCAGATTATAAACTGTGACCCAAAACTGACAACATTAGAGTCAAACTTCCTTATCCTCCGTATTTTCCAAGACAATAAGGCAGCTAGTATTAACATGCCTTTTCTCAGATTGTGGGTAACCTTTGTGTAATATTGTTCATGGATATTTAATCCAGTCTCAGCCCCCTTTAATATAGTGCCACTCTAACTGGATTGGGGATGTTAACCCCAAGGACAATACTGACAGCTGTCACAGCCTCCTGGCGGCTGGCTGGAGAACAGGGACCACGCAGGGGAGAGGGCTGGGCCTCAGCAGGGTGGAGCACGGAGGGAGGGCATGCCTGGAAAGTGTCATGATCTTCTTAGTTCAGAGCACATCACCACACGGAGAGAGCAAGAGGAGGGACGGTTCAGTCCGAAAGTGCTTCAAACGTGGAGCGCCAAAAAGAGATCCTCCCGTTGCCTCTCGTCCGTGCAGGTTGTTCCGCGTCTTCTATCTCTCTCTCTCTTTCTATCATACTGGTCATCCTCAACCTTCCCGCCGGGATTTTGGCTGTAAACGTATGGGTTGGTGATCGGGAGAGGACAGGGGATTTCGTCATGGCCGTGGCTCTGGATGCGGTGTGGTTGAGGGTGAAGAACGTGTGCAAACAGAACGGACTCCTCATCCTGTCAGTGCTGGCTGTGGTCATAGGGTGCCTGCTGGGCTTCTTCCTCCGGACCAAGCGCCTTACAGAGCAGGTTAGTCTCCCACCCCATTCCAGAACACCTGTGACCCTCGACCTGCCTGCTCTCATAGCCCTCCCTGTAAACACCTCCAGCCAAAGCTGTCACCTGTACACACTCTGCCATGACATCTCATGCTGACACTCTCATGCTGGTCACACAAAGTGTCACCACCTTTTTTCCAACATCAGTCATCTGTAATGTGTTCTTCGTGAACAGGTCTATCATGGATTTTGGATGTATGAATTATTACAATTCCATACCCCTTCTCCTCAGAAAGAGTGTTCAAACATTCAATGTTTTCAGCAGTTTGGAGATATATAATACTGTAGTTTGGTCTATGAAAGGACATAAGTGGCTTTACTCGAGTGATATTTTGTTTTTTTAACATTCAATTAACATTATTTCTATGTGACTTAACCTACAGCAAATTCTCAGAAAGGACTAAAAATAGCCAACAGGGCCTTTTCTTTGACAATGGAGGATTACCATCCAATCAAACAAATGCTTTCAGTAATTGTACATTGAACAGGAGTGCTTCTCGGCACATTAAAGAGAAACTGGAGTCATTCTTGTTTTCAGTCAAATTAGAAAGAGCTTTAATAATTTTTGTAGTAGAGCTGTGGGGTGGAAAGGAAGGGGGAGGCAATCAAGCGTGACTAATTATAAGTGACCCTCACTTAGGTGCCCAAACCTCGTCACATTTTGATGAGAAGAATGCCTCACCTAAGAAATCGAAATGTTATTTGTACTCATTTAAAAGTCACCAACACATACCCTTTTCTGAATTTTTGATTAATTATTATTAAACTATTGAGGGTAGTGTCATTCAGTTCAGCTAAAATAAAAACGACAGACATCAATGAACAAAAGATGTGTTGCATAAATACTTGCAACAGAAGCCCACATTAGTCTCTGACCAACAACAGCATTCTCTTTTGTCCTTGAAGCTTCTCCCACTCTCTATTGGTCAGAGATGAAAAAATACATTTTCTCATGTGTATTACAACAACTCACTGCTGACCCAGGTGTGCCAGTAATGATACCCGTACCCAAGTACTGGCAAAAATATTGCAAAGGTGTACAGTGCCCATGCCACCTGAGCAGTACATTACTAAAGCCTACAGTGGGCTCAAATTTCGACACCTGAGCAGTACATTACTAAAGCCTACTGTGGGCTCAAATTTAGACTTCTAATGCAGAGCAAGTTTCCTTAAATAGTCCTATCTTTACTTAAAAATATTGATTCATTAATTACAGCAAAGAGTTCCTCCAAATGAGGCAGAAAAATCTGTGACAGGATTTCATTATGGCATTGTATATTCAAAGTCATTATTATCCATAGTCTGTATAGACTCCCATTCAAAATCCCCCAAAGCAATTGTTAATGTTTCCGCCTTCTCACAACCCATCACAAAGCCCTTTGGCTTTTGCAGCACATTTGCAGCACATTGTTTATGCAAATTAAACCTTTAAACATTGATTGGGTAGAATTTAGAATGTCCCTCAAAATATGTAGCTCAAGCAATATGGCTATCTCTATTTTTGCGCAGTGCTATTCAAGGCTTATTCAGGTACCAGGTAATGTAGTTTACCAGTACATCAGTTTGAAAGTTACTCAGTGTTTGACTGTTTATACATGTTCACATAATTTTAACTGACCCTTCATAGACTAAGTAATTGGCTAACCATTGGATTCTAATGACAGAACCCATGGAACAGTGATTAAAGATTTGAAGCCATGGCTGCACAGTGCAAGCCTACTCTATTAATGACCTCCTAGCTGTCAATTCCCACTAGATTATTTACATGAAAATATAACTATTACAGAATTACATGTTCTGCTTTTGTCTGATTTGTCTTTAGCTAAATCATTTTTTTCCCTATTAGCTTCTTACATTTACATTTAGTCATTTAGCAGAAGCTCTTATCCAGAGCGACTTACAGTAAGTACAGGGACATTCCCCCTGAGGCAAGTAGGGTGAAGTGACTTGCCCAAGGACACAACGTCAGTTGGCACAGCCGGGAATCGAACTGGCAACCTTCAGATTACTAGCCCGACTACCTCACCGCTCAGCCATCTGACTCCCATCGGTTGCCATCGGTTAGCCCTTAGGCCTTGTTGGCTTTGAGGCAGTGGTGTAGTTCCTACTAATACAGTTGCTAGCTAATTTAGCAAGCTAGATAATCATGTATTGTTTATCAAATTTAATGCAAGGACAAATCCTTGGAGAAACCATTGCAACACCAAAGATTACTGTAACTGTTTAAGAAAACAATTTAAAGTAGCCTATGACAAAAAGCATTTTCACACACACAAAGAAAACCTTGAAATAAGATTCTGCAGATTGAGACAGGTGCTAGCTGGGAAAAATACAGAATTGTTTAACATTCCAGTGTGAAACATGACTTATTCACCCAAAGGAAGGCTCCTGATTTGAATAGCTGTTGTTTTGGCAAAACGTAAAAAACAATATATTATAGTACAAACGTAGCATGTATATTAAGGTTTTTGAAATGCCTCCAAAGAAAGGACTTAAAATGAACACCAAAATACTAACTTTACAAACACTCGAACTCTAACACTTTTACAAACACAAAGACAACTGCAACTGCCTGAACATACAGCTAACCTACTTACTGACAGTACTTGCAATGTAAAAGCTGCAGCAAATATCAAGTTATTGTGTCATTGCATTGTCCAATACGATGGTGTTGGGTTGTAGGCAACTTAATAAAGATCTCAAGAGCTCAGACCAATGTACAATTACTGTACTCCTCCACCCACAACACATTTTAATGAACCAAGTGAGTTATTGAGGCAATAACATCAGACAGATTTTAGGCCTAATAAAACTACCATTATTGTTACATCCAACTCTCATTGAGGACTTGTGCGAATACAGTGATAGGGGCCAGAGATTTAGTCCAGTGTGATTCTGGCTGTGTTGTGTCACACTTGGCTGTTAAAAGCAGCACCATGGCTGCTCTCTCGACTAGTCTTTTGGCAATGACTGTAGTTGCTGCTCATGCCACACACACACACACACACTCACGCAAACACACATACATGGACACACACACACAGACCATACACTTTTACACAAACATGCACACACACTCAAATACACACTCCAGAACATGCAAACACACATACGCTGGACGTACGCAAGGGCTGATCCTGCTCTTACACAGCGTACTAAGCTCTCACTGCTTAATGCCGTACAGAAAAGCTCTTTAGCTGACATTATCATGTACCAGCCCTTCGCTTTCCCATAGTATATTCCTCTATCTCTTCCGTGGACTTCCAATCTTTACAAGCAACACCATCTCTCCCATATCGTTATTCTCATTTTCCATTTTGGGGGTCCATTTCAGCGATATTCCCTTAAGTTTTGTTCTCCCTTCATCCCCCACTTTTTAATCCACTGGACCTGTCTTACCCAGCCCTCATCTGTTAAAATCACCTCCTCTTTTTTTCTTATCTTATTCTTCATTGTCAGCGTCACAAGCACTCAGTTTTAAGATCTACATCTTTTGGATTGCTCATTACATTTCGTCTTCCCGATTAAATTGGTTTAAGCCCAAATTTAAAGTTTCCGTATGTACACATTTCTATTGAAACACTTTTTATCCAATTTAAATGTTGAAACCAGAATTATATAAGTAACATTAACATTTGACAATTAGAACATTTCATTCATCTTAAATTATAGTACACTCAATTTTTTTTGGTGCATTCTTTTTGTAGAATTCCATCCATTTATTGGTTTTCTCTCTTGTTCTTCATACAGATTTTTTTTTTACTTACTGTAAACATACATCAAACATTTACTAAAGATAAATTGCTGTACTCCCTTCTCCTGTCATCCCTGTCTCTCTCATACACATCTGTTTTCTTTGCTTATTTCTTCGAAAATGCCCTGACATTTTAAACACAAGACATATGCACACAAGGCAACTAAAAAGGCCTTTTAAACGTCAAGGCCTCTCCTGTAATAATTTTCCATAGTTTACATCTGTACATCTGTAGTGAAGCAAGTCTGTATAAATCTAAGGTAGTACGGAGAGAACCAGCAGATAGTTACACAATCAGCCAGATCCCAATTACGTCCTCATGTCAAGGACAATTTGTCAGGCAATTTTTTTTTAAAGATGAGTGCAAATGCACAAAACATCCAACTGGATGGGTGCAACATTTGCCACTAGTCTCAAAATATAATCAGCCACAACATGTTTTCAGAGGCCAAAAATGTTCCCAGTAATGTCTGCCAAACCAGTCCAGGATTAGGAAAAAAGATCAGTAAGATTTTATAACTTTCTATTTTTATAATTATTCTTTGGAATTGATTGAATGATTTGACTAAAAGCTTTCAAACCTCCTACAGCTCAAAAGTAGGCACACTTCAGGCATCTCTCCCAACCCATCTCCACATACACCTTACTTTTTTCGCTACTGCTGTCTCCTTTTCTCTTTCTTTCTCTCTCATCCTCTTAATTTCTCTCTCTCTCTCTCTCTCTCTCTCTCTCTCTCTCTCTCTCTCTCTCTCGCTCTCTCTCTCTCTCTCTCTCTCTCACTCTTTCCAATTTTTCTCTCTATTTCTCTCTCGCTCTGTTTTCCTATGTTTGTCTCTGTACCTACATCGGTCTCCCGTGATCTAACTCTGTTGACAAGTACTCAGACGACGGCTAGAGCCCTGAGCTCAGAGAGGGATTATTGCCCATCGACTCCTGTGGCAGATTTCAACCACTGTGCCACCAAAGTGATAGCTTAAGGGAAATAAGCTTTTTCAAAGTTTTGGCAAACTACCAAGTCTACTCTGATAGAGTGAGGGAGTGGGTGATGGCCGGGGTCTAGTGGTGGGTCTGGTTGGACACTGGAGTGTTGTGATCTGGATCGAGGCCAACTTAGGGATGTAGAGACCTGGGGGGTTTAATGGAGATGTTCCATCCAGATTGTGCTGCAAGAGCAACAGTAATTACTAAAAAGGATTCGTGCTTGACTTCCATCACTTCCTTTAGCTATCACGAGAAGTATTTTAAGTTCCTTGTTATGAGTTCTTCCCCTGGTCTCTGTCTGTCTCAGTGTAGAATCATTCAGAGTCTGATGTGGAATGCTGCTTTGCTAGTGCACCAAAAGAAGTAATTACATGAGTCAGATATGGTCAAATATTTCATGCAGCGTGGCTACAGAATAATCAAAAACATTTATATTTAGATGGCACATTGGAAGCACATTCCGAGCATTTTGAAAACCTTTTCAAAACAGTCAGCACACAGCCCAAACCAGAGCCGAGGCTCAAAAGAACATGACATATAATCAACTACCTTCATCAAAACGTACAATTTATGTAACATTTATAAACAACAGCAAATTAGATATGTTACACCCTGTGCTGTATTGTCTTTCTTTGTAAAACCTTTTGTCAAAATAGGACTAAAGCAGAAATAAAGTTTTTTTCAATTGCTAAGACACATTTCTTGAATGTGTACTGTGTTTTCTCCAAACTCTAAACACAAATCTTCATACTTACACTGTTTTGGCCAAACCCTTGACTTTTGACCCAAAATCAAACACTGTAGTCAAAACCATATTATCTGTCGTATAAACCTTACTTTTCATTCAAAATACACACAAAGCCCTCAAATAAATTCAACCTTCTGAATACCCTTTAGACACTGCTGGGATGAATTGAAAACACTATTATAAAAAGGTTTTCAAGAACCATTGACTATAACGTGTCCCTGAATTTTAGATATGTTCCACCTCATGAGTTTGACATGATAAATCATAAAACTCACAATTACTGCAATTGTCCTTCTTACAGGCTGTTTATTTCCTTTTATACAGCAATTGCATTTTGAGCTCTTGTTACTGTAGTAGTCACAGTATACAAATAGTAGTACTGTTAGTCAACAACACAAATGTATTGCTTTAAATTGTAATTTGGGGAACAAAGGCTAAGAAAACAAGGAAATAAACAAATCATCATAGGGATTTCTGTCATAGTGTGGCATGGATCTCATTTGAGATTGTTGTTCTTCTTCCTCTGCCTCTTCCTCTCCCTTGTCCACCTCCTCTCATTTGGACAATTCTTCCTTTTCTTCTGATAAAAGGGTAAATTGTGTTTAAAGATTGGGGTACACGGTCTTTCTGCTGGGATTTGGCAAAATGGTTTTGTGGGGATGGCTTACACATACAATTTTTGTGTGTTAGCAATCGAGAAAAACTGTAATACCACTCAAAAGCTTGAACATCCAGAGACAAAATACTTTTTTCATTTTGTCTTTGTCATAGGGTAATTTCATGCGCTCGTTTGCTAAGAATACAACAAAAAAAACAACAAGCTACAGTACATCAAATAAGGCAAACAGAATGCAGTATACACTCCATTCACTCTTTTGTTCTTGTCGAAGAACAAGGCCACATGTTTTCATCAGCATCACAATGGATGAATTCGATTTCAATGCAACGTCTCCACACAAGGTCTCTGATTGCCAACTGAACAACAAAGATGTTTTTCACACAGTAAGACTCAGAAGAGAATTACAGTTTTGGATGTGAATTTACTGTATTACTTGAGACCAAATGGGGTCATGTTTTGTTTGATATGATTTGCTCATAAATGAAATGCGCTTCACATTTCCAATGTGTATGAAAGCAATCTAAAAATAACTGCTCTGCAAAGACTGTGCTTTCTAAATTATAATGGATATCAAGTGGATCACAGTTCCATTAAACATACTTTTCACAGACAATATGTGGACACCACTCAGTATTTGGACACCTGGTTGTTCAACCTCTCAGCATTAATATGGATTGGGTTCCCACTTTTGTGTCTGTAACTGTCTTGACTTTTCTGGGAAGGTTTTTAAATAAACATTGGAACATTGATGGAAGATCTGCTTCCATTCAGCCAAGAGCATTGGAGGTTGGTCACTGATGTTGGGTGATTGGACCTGGCTTGCAGATGTTAGAATTGACATTTTTAGAATGACATTTTATCGTTTAGCATTACATTAAATAGCATGTCCAGTAGAGCTAAAGTTTATTGCCCAAAAACCATGAAAAACAGCTAATTTAGTTAATTGGCTTGATAATTTACTTGACTGGCTGCACATATCCATCCCTGACTTACAGTAACAACCCATCATTAGTGTCCATCCTATAATTCCCAATGAATGGGTACAAATTGCTAGCCTGGCTCTGCCCACCTACGTACTTCCGTTAAATTTTCATTTTGCTTCTGTACTAGGTCTGGGCTTTGTATAGCTATTCGGTCTGTTGTGGCAACGCTGCTGAATATCTAGAAGTTAGAGCCGGAGCAAGAATAATCTTTGCTGAGTTTTGTTGGTGGCCATGATGTTGTTTGCCCTCCTCCCCATGGGGTTCGGGAAAAGTTTGATTTTCCAGCTAGCTAGTGGTAAAGGAGTTGGCTAAGGCGAACGCTAGCGATTGGTTATTGCAGATCCAGAGTGGCTCTGGGCAGATCCAATAGTTTTAAACTTCAACAGAGTACCCACCTTCAAGGAAGTTAACGTTTGTCAATGGAGCGATCCCAGACTCTCTGTACAAATGAAATGTACGAGAGTCTGGTTAGGACCAGGCTAACAAATTGCCCCAGACAGCCTCCAAAATCTTGTGGACAGCCTTCCCAGAAGAGAAGCAGCTGTCGTAGCTTCAAAGGGGGCGCCAACTTCATGTAACTGTACTTTGGATAAAAGCGTCTGCTAAAATGAATAAATGTACTGTGTCCATGGTTTTGGAATGGTTTGGAGCCCAACAAGCTCATAAAAGTGTGATGGTCAGGTGTCCACTGTCTTTTAGCCATAAAGTTTATCTTGGTAGTTGAGAAGTAACACAATATGCTGACTGAACTTGAGAGGGCACAACTTACTTGAGAAGAGTTTTGTAGATAAACATTCAACATCAAAAAAATAGATTTTATTAATACTAACTGGACTTGCTGCTTATCCAGCCTGCTTATCACCTTAGTTGTTACCTTCACTTGTGAAAATGTAGACACTCCATCTCCCAGAAAATAGTTTACCCTGTAAACAGCAGAAAATCAGGGAGGTGGCAGGGGTTTATTCATCTGAGAGGTATTCCTTCAAAGAGATTATTTAAATCAGCACATCTAACTACTGTTGATGAGGCAAGCAACGGTTTAGCTCACTCATCATAATTTCAACTGTTTACATGGTTTCATATGTACCATACTTATCACCCTCATAATATACAAAGACATGCATGTCTTCTTTTCATTCCTGCTTTACCTTTTGAGCGCTGTGAATGCTACTCCCATGTAATTTAAACACAATGGAAATGCACCCACATGGCATGGATAGCATGATCATAAAGAAATTCAAAAACTCATTCATATAATCTAGGCTTTAAACCAAAATGTGTGGTCCATTGTCTGTCTGAAGAAAAAAAAAAAAACAGCAGGTGACAAGGTGCATGCCAACAATCTAAGGGTGTTCCTGCTCATTATACAGCACACTGACTCAAAGTGTGTGAAGTTAAAAGCACACTTTGGAGCTCCGTATATTTCCATGATACTGTGGTGTCACAATTGCCATCTTGAATTGCAGGATATTGTAAGCACTGTTATCTAAAACGATAATTTTTTTCCTACCTACAGGAAGTGAAATATTTCCAGTTTCCCGGTGAGCTGCTGATGAGGATGTTGAAGATGCTGATTCTTCCTCTTGTCGTGTCCAGGTAGATTCAATATTTCTTGTCAAATGCCCCTCAAATGCAACTCTTAATGCGTTCCACTAAATGATAACAGTCTTTTATGGCATGGCAGCATATGTAAAGTCATATATTTTACAGTTGTCTTGATATTGTCAGAGGTGAAGATGTGTGTAATAATCTTGTGATTGTGGTATTAGATGTCTGCTGAAAAACCTTTCGTTATCCATCTGTCTGATTTAAAATTATTGAGATTAATAATAATCTGAAACAAATGCTTTATTATTAGTTTTGACCTGTCCAATACTGTCCTTTAAAAATAATAAGAGAACTGAATGACCAAAATAGTTTCCAGTAGCTGCTCAGATTACAGATTTGTCTACTGAACAGGAAGGTCTGACCAGTGAAAACCCTGAGTTGGGTAACCCTGAGATGAGGCAAACTCTGGGTTTTCCGTTCCAGAAAGAGAGGTTAAGCAAACTATGGTTCGGTGTCCATGGTAACTGACTATATGAACCTAACCTGCTCCCTGGTAGGTTTTTCATAACAAACTCTGCATTTCTACCTATCCCCTCCCACTTTCTGAGCCTGATACAGTTGGCAGACATGGGGTGTCCTTTCCTGGTTCAGCTGACCGATCTGGAACAAAATTTCATTCGCTTAGCCTTCTGTCAGGAGAGGATTATAAGACCACGATTAGACATGCTTTAATTCCCTGATGAATACCTAAGTGAACATTACCGTTTTCCGTCACACTCCATAATTTCTGTTTGCAACATTCTCAGCCCTTACATCACTAATGTTACACACCGTGGATGTGCACTGAGAACTGACTAAATGCTTTTTGGCACAGAAATAAAGACAAATCATTGCAATTGATAAAAAAAGATCAAGATTCAATTTCAAGATCAGCCTTCCTAAGCTTTTGCCCTAATACACCATATCTTGGTCAGTTTTTTTCACTTGCTTCATGAGATGCAGTTTGTACAACTCCTTTACTGTTAACTGGGAATACATTAGATGACATTAAATTCCATAGTTCTAAATTCGAAAAGAATTCACCTGCCATTAATTAACATTAACATCTCACTGTGTGCAGCTATGCAGGCTGATGGACCCCCCCCCCCCTTCCCCTCCTGGCAATGCCCATCCATGCTCTGTTCAACAGGATCAGAATGTGAAAAATCATTTTTCTATTCAGTATTCTCATAATTTCAGTGTACATTTAAAACTGACAATTCCACACAAGACCGTAAATAAAAGTAAGCCTAAATGGGGAAAGAAAACCAGTAGCTACCATACATAGGCTTCTCATGTTGTTTAATTGTATCTTGTTTAACTACATGCTCTTGTGTTTCTCCCCATTGGCACTTATTTGCTTTTCACAATGAATGTTTTTGGGGCTATCTCGTTGTTTATGATCATTGACCTGTGCACTTTTTTAAAGCTATCTCTTGGAAGTCGCTTTGGATAAAAGTGTCTGCTAAATGAATACATGTAAATGTAAAAGTTCTCTGCATCCATCTATGCGGCAGCAGTCAACGTCTCTTCATTACCATAATCATCATCCTCCTGTGATGAATTGTGATGATTCTTTTAATGGTTACTGCTACTACAAGTTAAAATAGGCACTGATTGATATTGACTTTGTATCATGTCAAATATAATAAAAACCAAGGTGACTGAGCTACAATCACAAAATCATAAGCCAAAGCAAAATATGCCTTACCTGTTAGTAGTATGTTTTAATATTAAATGTTAAGCTGCTGCCAAGTGCGCTTTGCACCTGCGGGAACATGATTTTTTTTTTTTCAATTCCATGCATTCCACCACTTTTTCACCTGTAATATTACAGTGCTTAAATGTTAAATAGAACAGTGTGGTTAAATGTTTAATGTATGGACTGGCTACTGCATTCAAATGTGTGCATTGACTCGGCCAGCAATTGTCTCCCATTTTAGGGTAACTCAAATCAGAGTTCAGGGTAGGGTGACAGTTTGTTAAACCCAGTTTCTGGAATACCCCTCAGGTCTGAAAAGCATATGTATAGAACAAACAATTTGCTAATGTTTCTTAATTTGAAACGGACAGTTGTTATTAAAATGTTCAGAAGCCAAGCAGAGGTCAAATATACACAAAAAAGAGCCTCAAAACTACTTTGAGCCACCCCACACTAATGTGTGCGTTTATATGCATGTGTGTGAATGATGCAGTCACATGATGCCATCTCCCTTCATACATGCTAACTAATTGATTAAGTCCTGAGTGAAATAATGAATGATAATCGTACTGTTTTTGTTTGTACATGTAAATGAAATTTCATTAGACTAATAATTTGATTCAACTTTAGATTTGACTTTATTAGATAAAACATTTTGACATGAAATTAACAGTAATATGTAAAGAACATGTGTAAACAACCGTGGACATGTGTGAGTGAGAGAGAAAGAGTGGGAGAGAGAATTAAAGAATTAAAGACTGGCAGGCTCACCAAGGCACCACAGTATTATGAGTTTTGGGTCTTTTCTTTTAGCCATGATGCTTTCCACGCCCAGGCTAGATCAAATTCAATTTGTGGCCTTGATACGCATGGACCGCAAACACATGTTTTCATGTGTCCACTGCTTTTCAGTCAGTTGTTGGAAATTCTGGTAGACAAATCACGACTTCGTTCGACAACTCAGCTTTTTTAAGTTTTCAAGGCTCAACTGTCCGTAACCTGATAGAAAAATGATCGTATGACACTACATTCAACATTTACAGTAGTTGCTTGAAACAACGCCTGTTTGATTTACAGCTCTGTTGATCCAAAATATTGTCTAGTCGGTCAGTTCTTTCTGGTTAGATGTTTTGTTTTCTATGAGGAAGGATGGTGGTTTAGTCCTTGCTATGACACTTGCGTTCTCTTTGCCTTCCACATATAGGAAAGTAGCATTTTGAGCATTGTGGATTGGGAATAGAACAGCCTTGCTGACAGTAATATAAACACACAGCTACACACACACACACACACACACACACACACACACACACACACACACACACACACACAGACATGTTGTACATAGAGTACACATACATGTGCAAAGTACACAGACACAATGCTTGTGTGCTGAACCCCTCTTATAAGATCCACAGCTATGCCATGCAGAGATACTAAAGCTTGAATCAAAAATAACCAATGTCCAGACTGGCCTGCAACTGCTGTAGTAAAGCTTCTGACAGAGCATCTGCTCAGTAGTTGTTGTTATGTGCTTGTGTGTGTGTGTGTGGGGGTGTGGGTGTGTGCAGAGGGCGCATGTACGTGTGTGTCTGTCAGTCACTGGGCATCACTGTTTGCCTGCTGGTCCTGAATGAGAGTGGTACAGGATTAGAGCTTTAAAGTACATTCAGAACATACAGCTGACACACAGCTGATGAGTTGGTCCCACAAGCCAACATGATACATGGTTGTAATACTGAAGTAATGTTTAAATCTTTTGCCACATAATTCAGTGTGTTGGCCCTCTGTGTATAGGACAAGTGTGTCCTGCCATGTTCAGTTTCATATTTCACATTTCAAGTGAGTGGTAAATGTCAAAACGTGTATTTCGACTGTATAATTTGCTTCTCAAAAAATACTTTAACTTGATAATCTAGGACTACAACTACAAATTATTCTAGTTCTCCGTTTATTACGGACTAGGACAGGGTTGGATTCAACAGCAGAGTTTTATTCAGGAACAGAGTGAGCAGGAACAGGCAGAGGTGGTTTCACAGGCTGATAGGGCAGTACAGAAAATCCAATAGCGTTGGCTGAGATACAGGCAATGGTCGGTATTCATAGGCAGACTGGGAAAGACGGGCGATCCTAAGAAAGGGTTGTAAAGACAGGCTAAGATCGAGACACGGTTTGGCATAAACTCTAGAGTATTTACTTAAGAGCAGACTGAACTACAAAAGAACAAGACTTTGCACAGGACACACAGAAACAGGGAAATACATAATAAATCAATTAACAAGACACAGATGTTGCCAATCCCCCTAATACTTAGGAGACGTGGAGATGGGCAGCCATTAACTAGTGTAGAAGACCTAGGCATTATAGTGTACTTGTTTCTTTGAAGTGGACCACAGTTGTTTTGTTGCTGGGTTGGGAAACACTGCAGGAGTGAAACATGAAATAATAGTTGGTTATGTTTAATTTTGAGTCCCCTATAGACCATTTGTAAATGGTCATACCATCAAGAAATTCTTAGTCAACTACAGTGCTGATATTTACCAACTGGTTAGGGTTCGTTGAGAGTATTGTACCAGTTGTTGTCTGTAGAGTAAATATTAACCCAGTGTTTCGGTGAAAGTCAACCTTAATCACTGCTTCTCCCTTCCTCCCTCAGTTTGATGTCGGGGCTGGCCGCCCTAGATGCCAAGTGTTCCAGTCGATTGGGTCTGATTACCGTGTCCTACTACCTGTGGACCACTTTTGTGGCGGTGGTGGTGGGGATCATCATGGTGTCCATTATACACCCTGGGGGAGCAGCCCAGAAAGAAGACTCGGAGGACAGCGGCAAACCCATCATGAGCTCCGCCGACGCGCTGCTAGACCTCATCCGGTGAGAGGACGACACACGTGCTCTCTCCCACTTTTCCTTTCACAGCATGACGCACTCGAGTACCGTGCATCCACCCCCAGTGAAGTTATTATGCCTCCTCTCTGTGACAAGCCACCTAAATGATTCAGCCGTGACATGATATGTGCAGTGCTGACTAGAGCTTGGCTATTTACAACAACAAAAACATCAACATTGAAACGTTTGTTAGTGGGGGTTACCAGCCCACATTTATATAGGCTACAGAATTTAATGAGCAGTTAAGCTCAAGTGATTACTGGGCTCAAAATACACATAATACATAATGCATTTGGAATCAATATCGTCCAATTAATTATCAACGTAGTGAAGCAGATTCTTGATAGCACACTTGAGGGGTTAAAGGTTGTATGACGGTGTTGATTGCCCGAGAAGATTATGTAAAGTGAGAAGGAGTGAGGAACGAGGAATAAGAAAAAAAGTGGGATTCCTTTCCCAGAGCTGCTGTCTGTCTGAGCTTATTATAGGAAGATTGTGTTTCGGATGCTATGAGAGGAATGGAATCTTCTTGAAATCTCCAGGAGAAATGTTTTGTCCTAATGATCCTTTCAGAAAATATAATGAGCTATTCATAAGACAGGACCTCCTAGGTCTTGAAGATATTTCATCTTTGATTGAAATGTAGACTTGAGAATATTTGTAAAATTGCAGCAGGTGGAGAATTCCAAGCTGATTTCCTGAATGCTCATCTCCTTGATAGAACTGGAATATATTTGAGCGTTCAGGTTAAAAGCAAAGCACACCTACATTGCTTTTCTACTTTCTGTATGGATTGTGTTTTTGCTGAGAATATAGCCGATCTATGGTAGCATTTTGTCCAGCTGTCAAACAAGCATGCAGCTCAGAGTACAACTCCATTATGGCCAAATGTTATCAAAATCTAAACCATTGAGCTCCAGCGACCACTGAGTAATGAGTTTAGTGATTCAGAGAACTTGAGAAGAAAAGCCAACTGTGATAGTTGAAAGGACCAGAAGAAAATCCAAACCTCTTGGTACTCGATTATTAATTCACAAGAAGAAATAGCTATGTTTGTCCAAGAGGTTTTACTGTAATAGGACTTCCAACATCTTTGCTTTTGCTTTGGTCAAAACCAAATAAAACATTTCTGCATAACATATATTTAGCTTACATCTGAAATGACTAAATGACTAAATGAATCATGTTATAAAATATAGAATTGAAAAGTCCATGCACAGATGTACAAAAACCTGAATATTTAAATTACATTTTGATTTAAAAGATCATTACAATTATGCTATATTCAATGTTATATTATTAATATTCTGTATATAATATAATATTATTCATTCTTATTTCAATCATTTATAAATGTAAAACCAAATGTTTCCATACAGTATAAATGGTAAAAACATTTGAAATTTGTTACGTAAGCATAACATGCTCATCTTGTGACTCATTCTGGAGTCTATACTGGTGTCTATTTGGTTTTGCTCCTCATTTCATTTCAGTCATTCTTTGTGCTTGCATAAATTGAATGCCTTTACTGCCAAACATTCTACGCTGAACAGAGGAAGCAACAGACTATGTAAATGTTTTGATGTTGGACTATGGACGGATTGGTAAAGATCCAGATGTATGGTTCATTTCCATTTGGGTGGTACTCCTGCCTAATAGATATGGCTCACTGCAGTCTTTGTTGACATCATAGCAGCTGGAACCTCTGATATAATTCCCTCCAGCTCTGAGTGAACAGTTACTGCTCTTGTTCTTTTATTATAGAACCATGTTGTGTGTGAAATAAATAACAAACGTGTTATTCCTTCCAGATGTTCAATAGTGATAAGAAAAAGTTCTGGCTTTTGGTATTTCATTGTATAATTGACAGTCCATATTGATCAAGGATAGATTGTTAGAATTATTAGAATCTTAGAATCTTAAAGTGGTCATTGACTGATTTTATAGGGTATTTCACACTGTTCCTTAAGGTCTCCGAAATAGGGTATGTACATTGATTGGGCTGAAAATGGCCCGGGTGATGTTCTATGCACCCTAATGCAACCTGTGAAATAGCCCTACAATGAAACGAGAGGTTTTCTCCCTTTTATGGTATGCTCATGAATATTTAGATGAGCTGCGCGCTGATTGATTGGTTTACAATGAGCGAAGCTGCAAAGCAAAGACGCAACATAGCCAAACATGCATCGTGAATTGCAGATTTACATGACAAAACAGCTTATGTATTCGAATGAAACACAGTCAGGAAAATGAAATAACGTTAGCCCCATTGCCAATAAACTAAATCATCACACATTCTACCTATGCTAGACACAGGATACGTTAGCATTGCTAATAACTGTTAGTGACAAAATCATACTTACAGCTTGCGGTTGTACAAATAATTTCAATTTAGTTTTTGTTATATCTGTTATACTATACATTATGTGCGACTGGCCACTTAGTCTGAGCAAAGCAAGCAGTGATAGTTCCAGAAGTGAAAATCTCACTCATACTGAACTAAATACATTGAATACCTAGCTCACAAGCAATGCAGTGACCTAACCTAAACATACTGACAGTTATTGTGCATTCATTTCACTTTGAGAAGATAAAGAAAATAGTTGGTTTGGTATTGATTATTTGTAGATTGTCGGCATTCAAGGTTAGTATTTAAGAATATGTTACTGTATTACACACAATGGAACTATTGAAGAATGCAGTCCTGTTAGAATGCTTTACTGTAAGCAACGTTTTACAGCATTCCCTTCAACAGAACGTTATTGTGAATGTTTTTCTTGATTACTAATATGTATAGCTTTAAACTTGGAGAGTGGATATACAGAATTATACTGTGGATGTATTTACTTACTGTTCATCTATAGACAGACAGAGTACTTCAGTGTATCTTATATATAAACAGTTTGCATTATCAATTTATTATATGATGTTCATCATGTATTTCTGCACTCTGCAGAAATATGTTTCCATCCAACTTGGTTCAAGCTACATTTCAACAGGTGAGCATATTATAATTACAAATCTCATGCATTATTTCAGCTATTTTGGTTTAGCGTTTTTCTTTCTTACAGTGTCTTCATGCTATGATGTTCTATTTCCCTATGAGCAGTATCGGACGAGTAGTATATCCATTCTGAAACCCAAGCCTACTGTGAGCCAATCAGAGTCCACCACTCGCCGAGCACTCATCTACGGTATCCAGGACGACAATGGAACAGACATTCAGAACTTTGCCCTCGACCTGACCCCGCCCCCAGACGTGTTGATCCGCACAAAACCAGGAAACAGCGATGGAATGAACGTCCTTGGGATTGTCATCTTCTCAGCCACCATGGGTAAAAATATAATAAATTCATGTGTTTTTCTATTAAAAGGAAAAACACTTGATCTGTTCTTTGTGTGCGCATCAGATGTTCAAGAGACCCTTGTATTTTTACAGGAATCATGCTGGGAAGGATGGGTCCCAATGGTAGTGCATTGGTAAACTTCTGCCAGAGCTTGAACGAAGCTGTCCTGAAAATTGTCGCCATCGTTATATGGTAATTTTTGGATTGCGCCACGGCACAAATGTAATGTGTATCAGGGGTTATGGCAACAGTTTCTTTTTACAGAACACGTGAGTCTGTGCTCTTCATTTCCAGGTACTTTCCATTTGGTATTGTGTTCCTTGTGGCCGGCAAGATCTTAGAGATGAGTGATCCCTCAGCCATGGGGAAGAAGCTGGGCTTTTACGCTGTCACCGTGGTGTTTGGCCTGATTCTCCACGGCCTATTCATCTTACCAGCCATGTACTTCTTCATCACCAAGAAGAGTCCCATTGTGTACATAAGAGGAATCCTTCAGGCGCTACTCATTGCCCTGGCGACCTCCTCCAGGTGAACAAGCGTGATTAAGACAGCATCCTTGAAATGAATTTCAAACTCTTGTTCATTTCCAATGAAGGGATGGTATGGTTATGCAGCATGTCATGTAAGGCCATAGTCCTGAAAGGGTTTAGTTAGGCAAGGCATTTGTATCACACGTGTCCTTGTAAGGGTTGGGCACATTACCTATCAACAGCCTACGTTTATTATTGTGGGGTTGATCCGAAGTAACCTTTCGTGTTTTAAATGTTATGTAATCATACTTCGTTTTGCTTTCAAACGAAAAGATCAGATTCCCCACATTGTGTTTCACTTCATTGGAAAAATCTTGTCAGACACAGAGGAAGGTGAAGAGATCAGAAAACATCTGGTGTGTTCTGGAGGAAATGGGAGTATCGGGAAAAATATGCAGCTGCGTGTGTACGTGCGTGTTTTGTGTGAGGGGTTCTGTTTCAATGCGCACGTGTGTTGACATGCCCTTGTCGACATGCATTGTCGCATCATATCAGTACACGCATGTAGTTGTTTACTTGCGGAGTAAAATTATGAATCAAAGCCGCTTGTACATGGTGCCAACGATCGTTCTTTCTTTTTCAACGTTTCAGATATATTGAATGTTTTGTTTCGCTTTTGTATGTCCCCTTTTCCAGCTCTGCCACTCTGCCTATTACCTTCAAGTGCCTCCTTGAAAACAACCACATTGACAGGCGCATCATCCGCTTTGTGCTCCCTGTGGGTGCCACCATCAACATGGACGGCACCGCCCTGTACGAGGCGGTGGCGGCCATCTTCATCGCCCAGGTCAACAACTACGAATTGGACTTTGGCCAGATCATCACCATCAGGTGCCGGAATTGTTTTTGTTCATTCATTTGTTTATTTAATGTCAAACACTAGCCTCAAGGCCAGGTCACTTCAAGGTTACAGCTCCCCACAGCATTGGATTTCATGAAAGGTCCAATGTAGTCAATGCCTGTGTACAACATAACACAAAACATGGATAACATGAAAGATGATGTAAGCTGTCATGTTGGGGTTCCCCGTAAGCTCAATAAAGACGCAACACATGTCTGTTTCCCTTCACCAAAAAACGCCTTGTTTGCCCATGTCATGTTTCTTACCTCATTTCCTCTTTAATGCCATTAAGCAGTGTGAGCCTGAAACTGCCCAACTAATCTCTCTGTTAAGAGAGCCATGTGACCTGGATAAAATGCAATCTCCCTGTCACGCCACAAATGTAGCTCGGGCCCCACCGCCCCCCCATCCCCCGATGTTATTTCTCCTACGACGGTATAGTGCACAGCAACGTTCCATCTGCGAGACCCCCCTCGCCCTTCAACTTCTGCCCTTCAAATGCTCTGCACAGAGCCCCCAGCACGAGGCTCTGGTGTTACACAGACCCCGTGGGATTCTGTGGAGAAACGTTTGATTCCTCCATTCTAAGTCCTTCCATGATCGCATTGGCAGCCAGACCTCTCGCATCTGCGAGACACCAGCACTGCTCGATCTGCGGCACATATGGCCGAGGGGGAACGAGGGTCGGCAGAGGGATGGCGGTGAGACGCACTCGTCCCCGGTAGAGGATGATGTTCTACGTATAGTCGTCAACAGATGGTCCGTGGGGGAGGGGGGCTGACGTTAGAGGAGGGATTGGGGAGGGGCTTGTGGATTGAAAGGGGTGAGGTGATTATCAACAAACATTTAAGTTGAATTGTATGTTAAAAAATAAAATTGACAGACAGACAGACCGGGGGAAAATAGAGCTTGAAATGCTCTGATTACAAAAGGCCTGTAGTGCCTTTAATTTGTCCTTGGAGTCTTTCAGTGCTATTTGGCCTCCAATCCCCTGCACAGGGACTGTGGCTTAGTTGATGGAACAGTTTTCTATTTTGGACAAAGCTAAAAGCTGGGTGGAGCTTCAGAATACGCACTTTATTTTCAAATGGAGATGTGTTTCTGTCCCTGTGGGCATTCATCATAAGAATTATCAAAATATGTTGTAGGAGTGTTCCCTCTCCGTCATTAAATCATCATTCGCCAAATGTACAATGTACACGCAAATTCAGGAACCCTACGAGCTAGCATCGAGAACAATTGATTATGAATGTGTGTCATGCCCTGATGCAGAGATTGGATGATTTTCAACTATTCTAAATGTATATATGGTCCTTTTGTTTCCCCAATGCAGTATCACTGCCACAGCTGCCAGCATTGGTGCAGCAGGCATCCCACAAGCTGGACTAGTCACCATGGTGATAGTACTAACATCAGTCGGCTTGCCAACTGATGATATCACTCTCATTATTGCAGTGGACTGGGCGTTGTAAGTAATATGTTGCTCTTCTCTACTACCGAAAATATTCCTTATCTGGGATCGACCATCATCCTTTTTCAGACTATTATGGATGAGTTTTACGCATAGAACTATGTTACCATCAGTTTAGTTTCTGGGTTTATAAGTATCAGACAGCCAGCTGATCAGAGAATTTACAGTAACAAACACCTCAACATAAAAATGACCAGTTCAGACACACAGGGGAACTAGTAAAGTCTCTCTGTATCATGAAGGTCAGAGGACAGAATTTACAGTAGAAAGGGAAAAACTAAAAACATACAGCCAACTGGGGTTCATTATTATGTCAGGATGATTCTACATCATAGACCCTTGACTTTCAACAGAACACATTATAGTTTACAGGAACGACACATTTCTGAATAAATAACTCAGTAGAATACATTAACAGATAAGAAATCCCTTATTTATCCCGTTTCCTAAGTCCCAATTCTTGAACATGTGTTCTTTGTGACAGTTATAACTCCTCAATAGTCTGAGGAGATCTACAACTATCTCTATTCTGTTCCCAGAGATAGATTCCGGACCATGGTGAATGTGATGGGGGATGCTTTGGCCACTGGTATAATGGCACACATTTGCAGAAAGGACTTCATTAAAGAAGGAGATGGGGTGAGTAGCAAGTACCAAGTGCATTCCACCCTGATTCCCTTGATTAGTACAGTAATTACATATACATTACACTTAGTCGACACTTTTATCCAGAGCGACTTACAGTAAGTACAGGGACATTCCCCCAAGGCAAGTAGGGTGAAGTGCCTTGCCCAAGGACACAACGTCATTTGGCACGGCCGGGAATCAAACCAGCGACCTTTTGATTACTAACCCGATTCTCTAACCGCTCAGCCACCTGACTCCCTGACATATGATATCTTTGGAAGGAGGACTCGAACGCTGAACCTCAATGCTACCTTCAGAGCTAAAAAATAATATTCCCTTTTCTTTTTTAAATGTGTGTAAGGATGCAAAAGTCATATGCTAAAGACTGGAGTTGCTGGACATAGTCTTTTGCTTGATGGGTCTCACACCTCATTGTGTGACTTACTGTGTCATTTGTAGTCATACGTTGATAAATTAGGGTCCAGATGTGGTCTCATTGGTTGTTCTACAGATAATAGTTGGGTATAAAGAGACTTGTGAAGCATTGCTCTCTAGATTCTTGATCTCCTGAGGGCTTTCCTCAGCTCTGGCTTTTTCTACTCCTTTTCCTTTCTCACCTTTTATTTGTCTCTCTCCGATTTACAATAATCAAGGTATTGTAGGTAAGAGTAAAAACCTTCATTTTGTATAATTATTTCCTTGTAATTGATTAAATTAATTTGCAATGTTATTAAATATCTATTACATTGAACTTTACTTTGACCACTCTCGCTCTGATTTAACCCATAGAGTCAAATAACCGCAATAATATTAATACACTGTTCCATTTACCCCTCTTCCTTTCAACGTAGGGGAATAGTTTTGGTTGTTTGGCCAATATAAAAAACCCTACATGTGATATACAGATTTCAGCCACATCATTATTTCACCTGAACTCTCAGTGGCACTTGCATCTGTCATCTATGTGAGACAATGTTTCTCTGTTCTTAGTGAACTGGTTCCATTTAATTCAGCTATGAATATAGGTTTGAATGAAAACATCTCTCACCCTCATACCCTGTTCAGATTTGTGGTTTTACAGTAATTCATAGTTGTTTTGTTAGTAAATTGGCCAATGCCACCACAATAAAACGTTTTTTTGTCATTGTGTGAGACTTACTGGTCAAAATGTTGATATGCTTTTTCACCAAGGCAGTCAATCCTGGAAATGTTAGTTTTATACAAATTTAACTTTTGGTATACTTTTACTTCACTGACTGCTTACTGCAAAATGCAAGAATGTCAGTTTTTAAATTTGCATGTCAATTTCTACATATTTTTTACATGTAAGGTCATATACTGTATAGTGAACATAAATTTGCCACAAATTGTCATCCATGCAAAAAAATACAAGATTGGTTGATTGGAAACATTGTGAAAATGTGACAGAATGAGAACATCCTAAGATTGTGATTCCTTCAATAATATGTCACCTGCAGGTCATCTACCAATTTATCAGACATCACAAACATTTCATGTCATACAAAGCTATTTAGGGAATATATAGCCTACATGTATGTCTGACAACATTTTATAATTGAATGGATCCTTTTGCATGTGGTGGCTCACATGATGAAATAATGTTTAGAAGTTGTGAAGCGTGTCAATTTCACTAAGAATCAACTCGTCAGTTTTGATCAGCAAGCCATGTGCATGTAGTTATTGAGGATTATACCATGGTCAGTGGAGCCAGACGTGCAGCCAATCAGAATCAAGTAACTTATTTGGAGAATATACATTTTCTTAATTTACAGTGTCACATAACAGCTCATCTCACATCCCATTCGCTTTTCACCTCGCTAGGCTACCTTCAGCCAGGCTGCGGCCACCGGCCAACACGACACAGTCCTTTAGGCTAGGCCTACACCATAGGCAGAAATCCAGGGGGGGACAGGGTGGACACGAACCCCCCATCCTGGGAAAAATATTATTTGTCCCCCCCAATAAATCACTATACCATAAGGAAATGTCAATAATATTAATAATATACATTTAACATATTACAATGTAGGCTATGTGTTACAACAGTAATTTTGGTGTCCCCCTCGGGAATTGCTCTTGAGAAAATGTCATATAATTGTCCCCCCCAAAATTGATAGCAGAGTTTCGCCACTGGGCTACACATGGCCAATTATTTTGTTCAGGAAATCCTTGATATCGATTTGGGGACAATGACATGCCTGGGTAGCTGGTCAGTCTTGATGTTAAACATAGTGTCAAATTGTATTTACTGTTTGGAGAATATGCCAACTTTGACACGATCTCACATCTATTCAACTCGCTATACAGGCTGTGGTAGCCTAGTCTATATGGCCGAGAGGCTACTTTGTTTGTGAAAATCTTGATATTGATTTTGGGACAATGACATAGCTGGCCAGCTAGATAATCTTCTTGTCAAACATACTGTCAAATTATATTTATTGTTTGTCAACCGTACACAATGTTATTGCTTTTGAATCTTGCTAGCCTAACGTTAGCTCTAGCTTTCTGGCTAATGGCTCCGCCAAAGGAAAGCCGGTAACCTATGGGTTATATGAGCTGAGTGGATTAGAGATATCAGAGTTGGACTAGTTAGATATCAGAGTTGAAATCTAACGTTGAAAAACGTTAGATTTCTATGGCTAAACGCATGAAAACATAAATTTACGTTTGTAAAAAAAAAACATTGGCAAGTGACCATGGTATAAGGGAACTTACATATCGTAGACAATTGTACTTACTCTTTTGCACACACGTGCCACAACAAGAAACTATTTGTTCAGAGATTTGAACTTAAAATAAGTCTCATTGGAGAATTGAGCCAAAGCAATTGAGAAAAACCGTATTACATTACATCTCTATATCTCTCCACATCCCTGCCCCTCCTCTCTCCCAGGTACCCCTGATCTGTGAGACCAAGCCCATGATCAACATCCAGCAGCTGATGAACTGTCAGAACAACAACGGCAGCTACCAGCCTCCTCCTCCGGGGGCCAAGCTTGAGCACATACCCCCAGACGTGGCCCGACTCATGCAGCTCGAGGAGGGTGTGCGGCCCCCACCCCCTCCAGAGAGGAAAAAGCCCCCGGTGCCACCCAGGCAGCTGAAGAAAGACAAGGAACACTGTGCCATAGACATGAATGGCCTGGAGACCAATGTATAGCCCTGTCACCGTCGCTGCAGTATCACTGCTTCCCCAGCAGGGCCAAGCCTCAGTTCAGGCTCACCAGAACAAGGGATGACAACCTCACACCAGAAAAGGACCTGGATGAAGAAGATTGGATGGATATCATCTTATTTATGGTCGTAGATGTTTGAATGATTGGTCAAATGCTTTTTTTTATGCTGTTTTGTAAGTGTGTGTGTTTGGTATAATAGGTGGCAAGGCTTCCTTCTAGGCTTGTTTGGATAGTGGCCAAATAAAGTGTAGGGGTGGGGATTGTGGGCTGCCCTTCAGCCTGGCAATGATTGCTGGTGAAGACTTGAGAGTCATTGACAGGACACATTAAGTGCTATATCAACAGATTTTCAGGGGCCAAAGACAGGCACAAAGACTTTAGTTGACATACTTTGTCTCCAAAATGCTAAGCAAGTTCTAAGCAACATCGTTACAAACTATCATTAACACCGGTAGGAGGTTTTTGAAAGGACATAACTGCATGAACTTACAGGTACAAACACACGCAAGGACACACATACACACACTCACAGTCGCTCATTCCTTCCCACACACACAAACAAACATACAGAGTTCCTCAGACCTATACATATTTGTATTTATATTGTTTTAAGGTAGATTTGTCTTTGGTATTTACATTTTATATACTTTCTTGTGCAACAAGTCTGATAGTGCATATTGTCCATGTACATTCAGCTTGTGGCTTTATGTATGGCTAACAGGCCACTGCATGTGTCATACACCAGAACAGGGCAGAGAGAAAAACCAAGATGTCTGACTTGAGACATTGTTTGATCTGTAAGAAACCTGCCCTCATCCTGGATATTTATTCTGCCTTAACAAAGCTAGTGGTGTTAGGCTGATGTCTTCAAAGGAAGAGGATCCGAAGACAATCGAAAATCACATCCCAGTAAACCAGTTAAGATGCAGCCTGCGTATCATACAAGAGCTTACTTTTTTTTACAGGGGGAAAGGTATCCCTGTGTGTGTCTAAACTGACATTGCATAAGTATTTATTTTTTCTATTTTGAAGATTTAAAAAGAAATGTATAGACTATAACGTTCATGTTGTGTAATATGAATGCAGTTCATAGCTAGGCTGCCTGCTATTTATCTCGCTTTGTATCTTGGTTGACATGAAGGCAGATCCATTGAATAGATTTATGTTTATGTTAAATGCTTCATTAGTGTGTCTGTTCAAGGAACTGAACATTTAATGGAACAAATTACCTGTTTTTGACAAGCATTAGCATTAAAACTGGACTAACACATTCTGAGGGGCTTGGATTGGTTAAGCTCCAAGTATTTCATTTTCAGTTCCACATTTGATCTTAGCAAGATGGGGATTTTTCTCCCATGTATTTTTGCCACTTCAGGACATGAACGATTTAGGCTGTCCTTCACAAGACCTCTCTCAAGCGTAACAAATTACCTCATGTGGTGCTGCTTATGATGAAAAGGCAAATTATGTACACCTTTTTAATAAGCAGTAACTGAACATCATTTGTGAGTTATAGTTTCTTCAACATGTAAACCCCTATTCTACCATCCTTCTTCTGATTTCTCACAACTTTCCTTTAGATTTGTCTATTGTAACAGTAGCATTGATGGGCCAGAGTAGGAAGGAAAATATCATACATAAAATGTTATCCTTGCCAATTTGTGAAGATAAATATCAGTTCCCTGTGGATAAAATATCAAGAAAACATAGGTCTGTAATGTAATGGCAATCTTCTGAGTTTTTTTCTTTTCAAGATATTTGGGGGCCAAGCAGCGAAGCTGCGAAGCCACCTATTGTGTTTCTACCTTTTATTATTATTATTGGGGGGCAAGCAGCGAAGCTGCAAAGCTACCAATTGTGTTTCTACCTGTTCTTTTTATTATTACGCATCTTCTTCTCCTCCCATTGGAGTCTATGGCAGCCCCAAAAACCATATGGTGAAAAGTTGTGAAATTTGGCACAGTCATTTTTTGTAACACGTCAAAACCTTTTGTCCGGTACAGCCAATCAAAATCAGCAGCTAAGAAACCAAACAGGAAGTTGGGACCAACACTAAACTTGGTACCTTGACTCGGAACCCTCTTCTGAGGATGTGAAAACATTTTTGGTGTCGTGTGACCACTGGAAGCGCCGCAGAAGCAAAAATGCGATTTGGCCAACAACGGTTGATTTGTTTGCCTTATTTAAGTGATTACTTTCTCACATGATAAATATTGGGAGATCCCATTTCTGACAAAATACCAGCCGAATTGATGCGGCTGCCATTTGGAATTCATGAAAAAACTGTTTATTCACTATTCCTCCTAAAAAGTTTGTCCGATCTTCTCAGACCAAGTCTCACAAAATTCATCACAGGGTTTTTTGAAAGCGTTTGTCCGGTACAGCCAATCGGAATTGACAGCAGAGCCGCCAAACAGGAAATTGGTTAGTATCTCAGCAAATCTTTGATGGATTCACACCATTGCTATACATACTCAGAACTCTGTTCTGAGAATTTGTTTTTTTGCGTCAGTTGACATGCCTGGCCTCCTAATTGCTGCTTGCAGCTATATTTATTTTTGGCATTTTCATGCTTCCTTGGACAATACAAGTGTGACAGGAAAGATGGGGAAGAGAGAGTGGAAGAGAAGGGAAAACATAGAGCAAAGGACACAGGCTAGGTTTGAACCCAGGCCGCTACATTAAGGCCTCAGCCTACATGGTATGCGCTCTTATCTGGTGTGCCATCAGGGAGCCCCCCCCGAGATTATTTTTTTAATCAACAGATGGAGTACTTGAATATCTGTGGTTTGAAAATGACTCACTGGGAATAAAATTGATACTCCTATTCTTCCTATCTTTTCTTCTGACCATCTGCAGAATTTGCTAAATGTTTTGTAAGAGTAAATCTAACACTGCATTTATGAATAAAAAAAACTAGTTTAATGTTACTTGGTGACTGTTTCAGTACACCAAATGAACCTCAGTTTGTGTGAAGGATTTTGATTGCGCAATACTTTTATAAATAATTTATTGCAGAAAGCCTTGACAATTTATGCAGACTAATACATAGACATCCATGGTATTTATAAAATAATTTCTGTGAAAATGTAGGGTAAAAGTATTTTAGAAAATATTTGCAATCTTACATTTTGTAAAACAAGACATAAGGAAAAAATTAAAAATAGGCTAAACTAAACAGGTACACACTATATGACTATCCTAATGGCTTCAAGTACAGTAGCATAATGGCATAGCAATGGTAATAATCACATCACACACTCAAATGAAATTGAGTCAGAATATAAACACATTTTGATTGTGTCAAACTTTGAAAGAACTGATTTAGATGCAAACCATGGTGATCGCTGACATGTTGACTGTTTACTTACAGACATTAACACAGAATGCATCGTTTTTAATCAAACGGAAATGTCCTTAAACCTGACAGAAAGAGGAGGAATATTATATGCAGTAGCAGGTCATTGCACTGAAAAGCAAAGTCTGAAACAACAATTAATCTGGTATCCTGCACCAGAAAGATATACACATGCCATTCACCACCACCTCCGTTTTCTCCATCCTTTTCTAACAGAATTCAGCTTTAAGTCTCCTCCTCAATCTCCTCCTCCATTTCCGCCTCTTCCTCCACCTCTTCCTCATGTCCAAAGGAGCGTTCAGTGCTGGACGGGCCCAAGTCCAGAACCTGCAGGTTGGTTAGGTGGGAGAAAGAGCTTTCCTTCACTGAGTTCACTGACAGACGATTGGACCTGAGAAGAGACAAGACCAGAGGTTCCAAAGGTCAACTGTTTGTCAGGGACCACATCACAGCTGGTTCATTTACTCAACACATTTGTTGTAATTTTCAATAAAAGCATCAACTAACTTATCAAAATGTTAAATGTATCAGTCCACCACAGCATCTTAAATCACACCATCACACATGAAATCAGGGTTTTTATTTTCCAGTGAGAACACAGCCATCAACAGGGCAGTGTTTTTGATGGATGAAATCATAGTGTCTTAAGTCTATCCACAAGTCCACTCTTTCTCTGTGAAAAGATCAATATGGCCAATCTGTTGGTCATGTTCGTGTGAAACTATTGACCCTTATGGTCCTTCATTTCATCATGGAGATGTAACAAATTACTTTTACTTTAGATTATGGGGGTTAAACTAAATAATTATGCTTGCTGCGATTAACTGATCCACACTCACACACTTCCCATGATCAATCAATGACAGTTGGTCACACAAATGGGCAGTAACAGTCACACACAAACGAACACAGCACAGACACGCACACACACCCACACCCACATCCAAACACACACAAATCCCCCCTCCCCCCAATGAAGCAAGCATTCCAGATGCTCTAAATTGGCTCAAGCTACATGCTCCCAGCTGTGGAGGGATTTGGTCGAAAAACAACATTTCCAAATGATGTGGCAGCAGCTGCTAAGCGCAGCATGAAAAGTTTGACAGCCTGGACAGGGTCAGGGCCTGTAAATACAACCGATAAACTGACAGCATGGGGTCAGGCTGACCAACCCAAAAGACCAACCCTGCCACACAAGGCCTTAAGTCCCTTCAGTGGTTTGCCACAAACTGGCCCAAAACCACTATCGACTGTTGTTCAAATCGTTCCTTCCTCAGCAAAGACAATTAGCATAATTGGATGTGACATTGGGGCTGTCACCAGGCGATTCCTTCTCGTGGGGTTCTCAGCAAACACAAGTAAACAGTACTGTTGTGAATTTCTTACACTACGGAGACTGTGTAGGTTGCAGTGTGTGTGGTTATGGCTAAGTTAGTGACGTATGCTAATGAACGCCTTGTGTTTTCTTTTGTTGATTACGGTATATGGTTGCCTGTACAGAAGTCAGAGACGATGTAAGTTTGTACACTTTATGTTTAGCTATTGTTTGTGCGCAGATCAAGCTATTCCTGACTTGTTTCAGCCTGCAACGAGTACAGAATGTTAGCCGTTTTACCCGGCGATGCGAAGCTGCAAGTTAATCTATTTGCTAGCTTGCTAACTTTCCACTGTAGCTACATCACACATGTTCCTAGCTAACGTGTGATACGTTTGTTGTGGCGCTAATCGTTACTGTGCTAGAGAGGATTTTTTTTCACTTGCACAGTGTGATAATTGTACACTTTATTTCCGTATTTGATAATAAGGGATTAATAACCTACTGTTTAATATCCGATAATAATAGTTATAACAGCTGTGACATTAATGAACCTTTTTGGGTTTATTTCAGAAACTTAATTAATTTATCCAACAATGTACAGCTTGTGACTGCCTGTAGTGCACCATCTTATCACCGAGTAAAAAGTTTGAACACCACCTGGTGACTCGTGCTCTCTAATAGGAGCCCTGAAGTGGCTAATACACATTATCCAGCATTCACAGGGTTAAAATCCCAACGTTCTTTGAGACGGATATATTGGCTACTTCAGAAGATGTCATCAGAGGGGCAGAAAGGAGCAGCAGCGAATGGTAGCCAGGCAAAAATAACCTCCAACCTGAGTAGGTACACAGCCACACACAAATCCCAAGCTGCAGATTTTCTGAGTATGGATTCATTAAGGAACCTAGTTGAGTCCCTCTCCGGGAAGGAAAGGCAAGAGGCTGCTGAAATCGCTCAACTTACCAGCAAACTAGCGAAGTATGAGGTACGACAGCGTTGACGCCAGGACTTCATGGAGCGTATTACATCAAACTTAAGAGAGGAAGAAGTAGGTGAGACTCCTCCAAACATGAAGAGCGCAGAACACTCACCAACCCCACCTCCCACAGT
Organism: Osmerus mordax; assembly: GCF_038355195.1. NCBI lineage: Eukaryota > Metazoa > Chordata > Actinopteri > Osmeriformes > Osmeridae > Osmerus > Osmerus mordax. The sequence goes on along the minus strand of NC_090076.1, from coordinate 4,617,871 downwards.
GACTCGTCACAACATAAATCCAGTCTATTCACCCTCACCTGGGCAGACAAACCTGTCCCATACAGAGACACAGAGTGAGAGGCAGGCCGCCCATGAGAAGTCCCTGGAGCCAGTGGTTAGGACAAAGACGATACATCAGGTTCCAGGTGAAGAGGCAGAAGAATGGAGTGGTCAAACCGGAAGGTCAAACACACAGTCCCCCAGCCTTTCATTTTGTAATATTGGATTCCGACCAATTTATCCAACCCCACAGCACCAGGGGGGCTCCCTCTTTTCACCTATCTCCTCTGGCACAATAACTCCACTACCCGTCAAGCAGCAGCACCCCGCCAGTCCAGGACCTGTACCGCCACAGCCCACTAGACCGTCCTATCCCTATGCTGCTCCTGACCAGTCAGCCCCGTCTCCAGTGCAACGGCAGTTACCTGTTTCAGATCCTTTATGTCTGCAGGCTAACCTGCCTCAAGGCTGTCAGACTGTGCTACAACCGCAGCCGCGACAACAGGCCGGCCCTGTTTGAGCGGGCTACATTCCCGCCCACTATCCTCCTACATATCTGTTAGCCTCATTGCATCAAACCCTTACCTCTGCTCCACTAGTGCATGGCTCAGTGCCAGTGGTCCCTTCTCAGCTGCTCTCAGCCCAGACTGTATCTCCGACTGGCTTTGGCACGTCACCTCCCTCATTGTATGGTGCACCGAAACCCACTATTCCAGATTTTTCATCCGACAGCGAGAAATTCACCAATCTGAAACTGGCGTTGGATAACCTCCTCAAACCCCACCTGGGACTGACAGAGAAATACAAGTACCATGTACTGCTGGAACATCTTAAACTCCCAGAGGCTCAGATAACAGGTCAGTCTTGCCGCCACCATCCATACCCGTACTCAGCCTCTATGCAGGCTCTACAGCTGCAGTATGGCCAACCACACCAGCTAGCTCAGAGTGAAATAGCGGCGATCCTTACATCACCTGAGGTGAAAGCGAACGATGTCCGTAGCTTCCAGAGCTTCTCACTACAGGTTCACCTCCTAGTCAGCATGCTGCTTTCACTGGAGGGACCCCAAGGTATCGAGCTTAACTGCTGCTCACACGTAGACGTCTTCTCATCAAGCTACCGAAATATCTCCAGGATGGATTTATTGACTCCCTACAGATACAGGGGAAGCTCAACTCTGCAAGCCTGAACCCCTGCACTCTGCAGGACTTTGCTGGATGGCTCCATTCCAAGGCCCAACAGCAGCGGCTGTCCAGCCGCTTACTACAACGCTACCAACAAGAGAAGCCCCCAAGCAATTATAGGGAGAATGCTCCAGCCAAGACCAGGAATCAAAGTGCGACCATCTACCATGGTGCAAAACCAGTAAAGCCCAAGGTATCCGGATTCCCTATGCAGTCTAAACCCAAGAAGCCATTCAAGGTGCACTGTCTTTTTTGTAACAGCAATGAGCACTATATTACTCGCTGCAACAGCATTAAAGAGCAACCTACAAAGGAACTGATCGGATGGATAACTGGAGGGAAGCGCTGCTGGAAATGTGCTTGTTCCCATCCACCTGAGACATGCAACCTCAAGAAACCCTGCAGTGACGGTGGTGGCATTCATCTTCAAGTCCTCCATGGTGTGGCCCAACATGGGTCAATCAACCCTCCATCTGGCACCTCTGACAGTCGGATCTATCTGACACCCTCCATCCCGTCAGGCCGAGTGCTTCTGAAAGTCGTGCCAGTCCTACGACATAACAACTCCATATCAATGAAAACCTTTGCAGTTCTGGATGACGGGGCTCAGCAGACCATGATCCTATCAACTGCTGTACAGCAGCTCCAGTTAGCTGGCGTGCGGGAGAGCCTTGCCCTCCGTACTGTACGACCTGACATAACTCACCTCAGTGGATCCAAGGTTACCTTTGAGATTTCCCCAAAGATAATCCAGGGAAGCGCTATAAGGTCCAGGGAGCCTTCACCGCTTCAGGCCTGGACTTGGTGGAGCAGAACTACCCAGTCCAGAGTCTCCAGAGACGGCACGCTCATCTGCGGAAGATTCCACTTCACCCTTTTCACAATGCACAACCGCTAGTGCTAATAGGGTCAGTTCATGTTCAACTTATCACTGCCATTGAGCCGGTGCGCCAAGGGGCCAAAGGCAGACCCATAGCCATCCACACCGCCCTCGGGTGGGCTCTACAAGTTGCCGAGGGGTGTGACCCAAACCAAACCTCAGAGCCTCAGTACCTCTGCCTTTCTGTAGCCAGTCCGGAGGATCTCCTTTACCGAAACGTCGAGAGATTATGGCAGCTCGATGTCCTCCCTTATCGAAGTGAGAAGTTGGTTACCCGCTCCAGAGAGGATCAGGAGGCTATACGTCTTCTTGAGGACAGAACTCAGCGGGTCGGGGGAGTTCAACGTTATGTTACTCCTCTTCTGCGCAAGTCAGGTGCACCCAAGCTGAAAGGTTCCATCCAGTCGGTCACAGCTAACTTGAGGAGCACAGAAAAAAGACTCAAGAAAAACCGGGAGAAAGCAGCTGTCTATTCAGCAGAGATTGCCAAGTTTGCCCAAGCAGGATACGTCACCAAGCTACAGTCTGAGGAGGTAGATCAGTCAGAAGAGTCTTGGTACCATCCTCATCACTTGGTACACCACAAAAAGACAGGTCTTCAACTGCTCATTCCAATACTAGGGAATGTCGCTAAATGAGCAACTGCTGCCGGGGCCCACCTTGGACGCATCCCTGCTAGGAGTCCTCCTGCGATTCCGACAGTACAAGGTTGCTATCAGTGGGGATATCCGGGGGAATGTTTCAACAGGTCCGTCTGCGGCCTGAGGACAAATCCCTTTTCAGATTCGTCTGGAGAGACCTGCGTAGCGAGGACCCACCTGATGTGTATGAATGGCATGCTGTGCCATTTTCGCTTTGCAGATGCACGCTCGTCATTACCAGGACAGTAATCCTGACATTCCACCGTCAGTGGAACAAGGCTTCTACGTGGACAACTGCCTCGAGAGCCTTCCCAACATACCTGCCGCCAAGGATCGAGTGGACCAACTACGCAGCCTACTGGCAGAGGGAGGGTTTGAGCTACGGCAGTCGGCCAGTAACCGAACAGAGGTAGTAGCTGATCTACCTACAGAGGCAAGGTCAGTCGTTACAGACCAATGGCTAGTTCAGAACAGAACCGACCCACTGGAACCTGCTCTAGGCCTCAGGTGGAACTGCGCAGAAGACACTCTTAGTTATCATTTAGGGGAGTCAGATGGCTGAGCGGTGAGGGAGTCGGGCTAGTAATCTGAAGGTTACCGGTTCGATTCCCGGCTGTGCCAAATGACGTTGTGTCCTTGGGCAAGGCACTTCACCCTACTTGCCTCAGGGGGAATGTCCCTGTACTTACTGTAAGTCGCTCTGGATAAGAGCGTCTGCTAAATGACTAAATGTCTAAATGTATCATTACCGGCCCGTGGAGCTTTCAGCACTGACAATGAGAAAGGTCTACCAGGTTTTAGCCAGTCAGTATGATCCTCTGGGGTTTATGGTGCCATTTACCACACAGGCTAAGGTGTTCATTCAGCAGCTATGGTCAAAGAGAAGAGTGATGATCCTGACTTGCCTCTGGATCTCCGAAATGCGCCTGGGAGCGCCTTGGAGTCTGAGCTAGGGCACCTCAGTACAATATCGCAGTGCTGCTACTTACCTGCTCCTGATGATGGTTCAAATCTGGAGCATGACCTCCGGGCAGCCCATTGGTCATCAAGATGCAAAGTCTTTACTGCTAATAGAGTGCCAAGCCCAACCTTCCCTGAAGAGGTGGTTGTTCTCCAGGCGCAGGAACCTGTGTCCTCCCACATTCGGCTATCTTGCCTTGCTCCTGAGTGTGGTCCTACACTCAGGATTGTTTGGGTCGGAGGGAGACTACAGAAGGCCAACTTGGAAGAGATCCATCCTATTGTACTGGATCCACGTCACCCAACCACAAAGCTCCTCATTAAGGAGTTTGATGAACGGCTGTTACACCCAGGAATGGAGCGAGTGTATGCATAGCTCCGGAGGCAGTATTGGATTCTGCGAGTACGTCAGGCTATCAAGCACCACCAGCTCACCTGTCCAGCCTGTCAGCAATGGAGAGCCCAGTCTAAAGTCCCGCAGATGGCATATTTACCACCGGAACCCCTCAGACTCCTCTGTTCGCCCTTTTATTCAAAAGGCGTTGATTGCTCTGGGCCGTACTTGGTCAAGATTGGCAGGAGGAACGAGAAGTGCTGGGGTGTCCTTTTTAAATGTCTCACCACTCGCGCCGTCCACATTGAACTCCACAGACTCGGATGCCTTCCTACTCGCCTTACGTAGATTCATTGCCAGAAGAGGTTGACCAAAGGAGATATTATCGGACTGTCATAACCGGGTTCATAGGAAGAATAGATAGATAAGTAGGCACTTCAGGCAGTGACAAGCCACTTAAATAAGGATAACAGTGTACTGCCTGTCTTGTCCTTCTGAAGTTGTTAAATTGAATAGGCTGAACATCAACATGTAACATCAATAGCCTAGAAATTCCAAACGAATTAGCTTTCAATGTTATGTATGCCTAGGCTACTTGGACCATGTCCTGGCAATAAATAAAGAACATTATGCTACATGTTTTGCCAGGATAACTGGCAAGACCATTGAATGTTCATGATGTTCCTGTGTGTTTATTCCTTTGACTGGGTACAACAACGCGATCAGTCAACCGACTATAAATTTTTTTAATGTCGGGCTACTAATTTATAGAACAACTTCTGTCTGATACGTGTGGCATCCTTTAGCCAAATAATTAGCCTACATTTTGCTGAGAGATTGAAGAGCTAGACAACAAATGTTCTAATGAATCACCGACTAAAGTCATCTTCTGACATTGCCTTTGCTCCATGTTAAAAGCTCCAAAATGATGGACTGGCAAAAGCTTTATAACTATAAATCTACTCAAAAATGTACTTTAAAGTATGGCGACGACGTTGGCAACTTATCCAGTAGTAAATGTCAAACGACAAGTATGTCAAAGTAGTAGAACCGTGATCCCAAGCTAGCATCGACAACGCTGTGTTTACACCGGCAGACGCGTTGCAAACCACTTCCGGCAGAAATGAAGTTATGGCGGCCCCCTGGGATTTGGCGTGTAAACTTGTCTATATCGGCCTTAAGTTAGTGACGTAAGGTAATGACGTAAGTTCCACGAGAACGCCTTGTGTTTTCTTTTCATTACGGCGGTTGCCTGTACAGAAGTCAGAGATGGTGTAAGTTTGTACTCTTTATGTTTAGCTATTGTTGCAGCAGATCAAGCTATTCCTGAGTTGTTTCAGCCAGCAACGAGTACTGAATGTTAAGCGTTTTATCCAGCAATGCGAAACTGCGAGTTAATCTGTATTTTCTAGCTTGCTAACTTTCCACTGTACATCACACATGTTCCTAGCTAGCGTGTGATACGTTTGTTGGGGCTCTAATTGTTACTGTGCTAGAGAGGATGTTTATTTTACTTGCACAGTGTGATAATTGTCCACTTTATTTACGTATTTGTTAATAAGTGATTAATAACATACTGTTTAATATCATACCTATTAATATGTTATTATCCGATAATAACAGTTATAACTGCTGTGACATCAATGCACCTTTTTGGGTTTATTTCAGAAACTTCATTCATTTATCCAACGTACATTCATTTATCCAATGTACAGCTTGTGACTGCCTATAGTGAACCATCTTATCACAGAGTAAAAAGTTGAACTCCACCTGGTCACTCTTGCTGTCTGATAGGAGCCCTGAAGCGGCTAATACACATTATCCAGCATTCACAGGGTTAATATCCCAACAAGTACCTTGTCTACAATCTTCATATGCACCCTGTGGAGACAGCACTTTGGAGAGTTCAGAGATATTTCAGGAAAAAGAAACAGATGGACAGTTTGCAGGGCTGAAACTGTGTTTTCTGTTTTCCTCACAAAGCTGGCAGAACGGCTGCCAAGTGTGTGGGCCAAATGGAAAAAATATATACTTACATAAGGCTGAGAAAACTATCAACCAAACATACATAAAAGCTGTGTGTATGAACAAGGACCCACTGGACAAGCGATATGTCATACAGCTGGCATGAATGAAAAGGACTTCCTTACATATATTCTCAGGGGATGAATAGAGTAGTGAATCGAGCTATAGACAGAGCCAATATGTCATTTTGAAATGAGAAAATTCTAGCAAACCACCCAAAGTGAATGAAAAAGATCAGGAGTTCAGTAGAAGCCAATTTAATGTTATAATAACAAGCTGTAGTTATTGCCACTTTGTCTGTCAAATGTATGTTGGCTTTGTGAGTGTGTTTTAGTGTCTGCATACTGGACATCTGTGATATCTATCTCTCAGCTTGGGGGGTTTCTCTCATTTATTCTTTCTTCTCACCGTAGGAAGATGGCTTTGATGTTGGGCGTGCCTTCGAAAGCTGTGACGGGTACGTTGCTTATGCGGTTACTCTGCAGGTGAAGGTACTCTAAAGACTCAGGCAGGTCCGAGGGGATGTGAGAAAGCTGGTTACTCGACAGGTCCAGTATCTGCAACAACAGACAGCTTTATCAAACGGAAAAGTGTCCTCCCCAATGGTTCTGTACACAGTCCATCAAACAAAGTGTTCTGAGAAGAAGAAGCTGCTGTGAGGATCAGAGAGTTGCTTTGTATGCTGCTAGTGTTGAAAAATAATCCCCTCAGCTTTCTCTCCGCTAAAATATTACCGGAAGGTCACAGGTCATCCTCTCTCTCTCGCTCTCTCTCTCTCTCTCTCTCTCTCTCTCTCTCTCTCTCTCTCTCTCTCTCTCTCTCTCTCTCTCTCTCTCACCCTTTATATCTCCCTTTCTCCCTCCCTTCCTGTCTCCTACCCCCTCTCTCACCCTCCCCCATTTCCACTCTCACCTTCAGTGCACTCAGCTCCAGCCAGGCTCCCTGGTAGATGGAGTTGAGCTTCAGCTCGTTGTTGCTAAGGTTGATCTCCCTCAGCTTGGGCATGCTGGTCAGCGCCCCTTCCGGTATGGAGGTCAGCTGGTTGTCCTTGACCCGGAGGACATGGAGGCTGCGCGGCAGGCCCACGGGCAGGGCCTGGAGCCCGTTCCCGGACAGGTCAAGGGTCTCCAGCAGGCGTAGCTTCCTGAAGGCCTCGCGGTGCACCTTTGGGCTGGTCAGACGGTTGTAGCTGAGGTTGAGCTCCGTCAGGGTGTACAGCGCAATCAGGTCGTTGCGGCCGATCTCCGAGATGCTGTTGTGGAGCAACATGAGGGTCTTGGCCCGTCGGGGCAGGCCTCGGGGAACGCGCTCCAGCAGGTTATTGTACATGTGGAGGGTGTGGAGTTTCTTCAGGCCCTGCAATGCACATAGATTCGATAAACTAAGACTCAGCGATGGCACAAGGCTGTTTAACACGGTGAGTGAAGGAGAGAGGCAAGTTACTGTACGTGGAAGGCGGCCGGGTCTATGGAGCGTGACCGGAGTTTGTTGTTGTGGAGCAGGAGGTACTCTAGGTTCCGGATGGGGCTGAGCGTGTCCCTGGGGATGCTGTGGATGGAGTTCTTCTCCAGGTGGAGCAACACCAAACTGCGGGGTAGGCCCTTGGGGACGACACTCAGGTTGTTGTTTGACAGGTCCAGGCACTCCAGGCTGCTCAGCTGACTAGAAGAGGAAGGAAAGAAGAAGTCTTCCTTTCATCAATAAATAATCTTTTCTCCTCTTTCCCCCTGATATCGTCATTTCCACCTCCACCCAGTTGTTTACCCAGGAAGGATAGAAGAATACTCTTATAGAGAAAATTCAGACTCTCTCTTCCAATGACTACATTTAGTCATTTAGCAGACGCTCTTATCCAGAGCGACTAATTGCGGATGTTCTGTGGTGGTTTTATCTGCTAAATGTGTTTTATCATCAGAATCGAAAATAAACTGTAATTTCGGTTGCAAACCTAGAAGTCTTTTTATAAAGTTACATAAAGGCAACCTTGCCCAGATCAGCATCATCCTGTGAGGAGGGCTGACATGGCCTGATGTCCTTCCCTACCTGAACGTCTCATTGTCCATACCGTCGTTGCTCAAAAGGTTGTCCTGTAAATATAGCTCTCTGAGGTGGGACAGGTTGTCAAAAGCCCCGGGTGGAATTTTCTCCAGTTTGTTACTCTGTACACAAAAGACCATGAGGTAAAACATTTAAACATAAAAAAAAAAAAGATGAGTCATAGATTGATCTGAACTTTTGATATCAGACTGCTCTGCACCTTCAGATGAAAGCGATGGAGGGCAGATGGCAGGTTCCGGGGTACATAACGCAGGAAGTTGCTGGACATAATGAGGATCTCCAGGCCGTCGGAACTATTGAACATGTGTTCTGGCAGACCTGCATCCGTCAGCTTGTTGTTATGGAGATAGACAGACCTGCAGAGAGGTTTGGACAGGGATCAGGGGTTGAGGAACAGAAATAATAAATGTGTGATTAGCGTTCTTTTGTTTTATCTTTGCACATGAAGCCATTTAAGATGAGATTTCCAGAATTCATGCACCTGCATGGGCAGCCCCAACGTTCACACACACACAGACATGCACAAAAATGCACATACAGAAAAACAACCTACTTCAGTCTTGGTTTCTGGCCAAATGTATATGGATATATCTTTGTCAGTTGATTAGCAGCAAAATCTGCGCTGATCAAGGAAGTAGGAAGATGTTTTGGTGCTGAGCTGAGCTACAAGTAAAAACAAAACAGGGAAAACGTTAAGTTTACCATTATTATTTTTTTACCTGCCACTGCTACAAAGGTAATTGGCAGGTATCTATGCCAAACTCTGATGAAGTATATTGCCTTTTTTAATTGAGATTTAGAACACAGACGAAAAATCACCAAATCGAATGGGAAACGTTCATTTCATTTCAGAAATGTTTCCACCGCATTCTCTGAGAGGGAGTTACACTCTTGACATATGGCAGGTTACGTTGCTCTTTCATCCCAAAACCGGGTTGTCCAAGCCCATCTAAGTCACTCCTTTTGAACACACCATGTATTGTGCAAACTGAATATAGAAATAGGAGGAAGTGCTCGTGGTGAGATTAAACTTCAGTGTTCGTCCGGGTTTAGTGAGCTCTCTTTTTCAAACATGGTTTATGGATTAAAGCAACATGGGTGTCTTTGAGGCTTAGTGAGCACTTAAAAATCCCCATTCTTTCTGTAGCTCCCTTGCCTATTCATCCCTGTTAAGTCACTGATAAATCTGTCCGTCCTACCTCCCTCTCTGTCCTTCCCTCTTCTGTTCACTCTCTAACACACACACACACACACACAAACAAACATGTACACAACGCACACACTCACATGCACACACGTACACAAATACACATGTACACACAAGTACAGACAGTTACTCAGTAACTCTCCAAAAAGGCCTGTGCGCCAGAAACATGTTAGATCTGACCAGCTGGCACTAACACACTGGAAGTGATTACAAGCATAAGCTGGCACACACTGTGTAAGGAAGAGAATAGAGATCGCTGAATTCACGTCTCCCCAATGCCACAGACATAAAAGACTGGTACATCAGGACAGAATAAAATTGAATTGAATAGACTTCTTGTCACTACACAAAGAGAAATGTGCAAGGCATCCAAACATTTATTAATTAAGACGGAACTAAAACGAAAATGTTATGTTGCAAGGACTGCTAAAGGTTTATACATTGTCACTGTAGATAGAAAACAAAAGAAGAAAAAGGTTTTACAGAAGCAAGGACAATGATCATTCTCATATGGAAAGTTTTGTGTGTGACTCACCTTGTTATTTGCCAAGTATAAGTAAGTCAGCTGACTTAGAACTTCAAACCCTTCATCTTCAAGGCCTGAAAAGATTATATGCGTAACCTTAACATATTTTAATAAAAAAGTGGAAAACTTTTACTCGTAGAAGTCAGCTTTCAAATATAAAACTAAAAGAAGCATATGTTTTATCATCACAAGACGAAAAAAAGGGACTGATTTCGTTTTAATTAAGTAAACTGTCCTGCAAGTATCAGTGACTAGATGAGGAGCATGGGAAATTAATCTTTGTAATTAAAAAAGAAACCGAGTGGATCAAGAGACGTCTAGTCTCAGATTATTAAATAGCCCACCACTGTGCAGCTAGATGGCTCCAAATCAGGAGTTGTCTAACACTGCAGGGGCCCAGAAACAGTGTTCACTTCAAAGAGAAAACTTTCAGATACTCTGTTTCTGCAGTATATTGCGGTGTTAGAGCCTTCTTTTCTTTCTTTCTTTGTTTCTCTCTCTTTCTCTATCAACTACATTTTATCCAATTGAGCGAGCATGAGAAAACAAATGTTGCCAAAGCAACAGGGAGATACGGATATATTTTTCTTTCTCGCTCTTTCTCACCGTGCGTGGTGAGGCGGTTGTTCTGTAAGTTGAGCGTCTCCAGGTGGTGCAGAGAGGAGAGATGCTCAATGGTTATCTCCTCGATACGATTGTTCTGGAAGCAGAAAATAAACACCTTTAAAACAGCACACTTGTTCACAATCGTCATCATCAATTAAGGCTTTTCCATTTTACTCGAGGATCTGGAAAATTGAGTTTACTCATACAGTCAAAGCCACTGTCAGAGCAGTGGTTTTTCCAATGTACTGACAAAAGGGATATCTGATAGTGCCTGTTAGAGCTAGGCACTTCCAACCTGGCTCGACTGTTACACACTTTTTGTATGTCCCTTTGGATAAAAGCATCAACTAAATGAATCGAATTTATTGAACTCAATTGACAGTGTATCCCTTTTGTATTGACTAAAAGTGGGATCGGTTAGAAATGGGAGGTTTGCATAGGTCTACCTGGAGGGAAAGATGGCGAGTGTTTTCTGACAGCTCGCTGGGGAACTCAGTGAGGTCGACCCCAGCACAGTCCACTGCCCCCTCTTCTGTGCAGCTGCACTCTGGAGGACAGACCAGAGACTCCATCTTGGCCCTAACAGTAGCCGTCTCCTCAGTGAGCTCTTCCTCCTCTTCCTCTTCCTGTTCTTCTGGCTCCAGAGGGGCCTGGCATTGCACCAGCGCCCAGGTTAGGAGCAGCACACCCAGGGCCCGCAGGAGAGAACGTCTGGGGAACGACATGGCACTTGGCTGGAACTCCAGCTGAGCCACAAATGCTCAATACTGAAAGAAGCATGGAAAAAGAGCGCAAGTAATGGATTCATTAAAAACCATTCAGTAAAAACCTTTCTTTCTAAAAAAAAACTTCCACAAAACGGAATAAATATGGTGTATAACTAATGGCTGTTGAGATAGGAAGTAAACACAACAGGACCAGTAAGAACTCACATATTCTGGATGCTTGGCCTCTGATCCTATGCAGATGGACAAAGACAAGCTGAGAGTTCCCTGCTGTGCCAGGATCTCCACTGCCCTGCTTTCCTCCCAGTGCCCTCACCACCTGCGAAGACCGAAGTGCCCAATAGAAATGTAAATCAGTAAGAGATCATTCTCATTACGGTAGGGTGTCATGGCATCATCACCAGTATCAGTAGTTTTCTCAGTTAGGGACCCACAGCTCTGAAATGTTCTTCCACTCCACATAAGAATAGTGTCCTGCTGTGTTATTTTTAACATTTGAATGCTTTACCTTTTAATTATTGTGCAGCCCTTTGGTTACATCTGGTTGTTTTTAAATGTGCTATAGAAATGAATGTTACCTGAACTGACTATGTTCTGGTCCTCGATCTACAAGGATGGAATAATACAAGTTCCCAAATCAAGCTTGGACCATGAGGTCTAATGGACATGATTGCGTTGCATACCAGCCGGTGAATCAGTCAAAAGGTTACTTTATAACAATGTTTTGGTAAGGACAGGCTCTTTAGTCATCTTCTCCAGTGCTGATGGACATAATCCAAACAGGCACTCGGCTGGCTGACCATTAAAATCCACCTTTCTCTCAAAGCAATTTAATGCTCTTCTCAGCTCTCCTCTCAACATTGACCAAAAGGCAATCTAGACCCACACACACACACAAAATGAATAGGCCAAATGTGTGTTTCCCAAGAAGGAACCCAAACAAACACACACATCTGTGCAGCGAAGTACAACACCCTCAAATTGATAAACATTTAGTCATTTAGCAGATGCTCTTATCCAGAGTGACTTACAGTAAGTACAGGGACAAACACACAAAAAGCAGTACAGCACAGTCAAAAAGCCATACTCTCATGCTCAAAACTTCAATTCACCATCACTCCACAGCAATGTAATCACAAAGAAATGTTTGACCAATTCCAATCATGATTTACTTGAGTAAAGATATCCATTATGTATGCACCATCATGTATGCTCATCCACAGCAATAGCAGTCCAGCTGTGCTCCTTCACAGCTCCCACAACTTTCTTCTAAGATACTATTCAAGTAAAGTGGCAAGCTCACCAACAGCACAGAACATTTGAGAGTATTGGAGCACTGATTCTGACATTGAAAGTACTATTCCATTTCAGTATTATCTAAGAACATCATAAAAGCACTAATCACATGAAAAATAGAAAGTTTGAATTGTTTTCACAAATATCGATATAATATTCTTTACCCTTTGTGATCAATTTTTTCTGAGAGGCAGAGCAGTGTTAAGTCCAGTCCAACCATACATAATCCCATCGGAAGGGAGAAGGAGAGACAAGTCACCACCACTCCAGATACCCTCCAGATGTGAGGGAAAGTGGGAGTGAGGGAGGGAAAGTTCCAAAAAAGAAAGTGACAGAGTAGAGAAGGGAGAGAGAGAAATAGCAGGGAAGACAGAAGTGAGAGAGAGAGGAAAGGGAGTGAGGGAAACCGTATTCTGAAAGAGAGCCAAAAGCCCAAATTCTTCAGTTTTTTTCCCCCTTCTCTTTATTTGCGTCAGGTTTTTCAGTCCTAAAGTGGAGATATACTGATTTGTAACAAAAATCTTAAATTAAGTATGCTTTCGAGAAATGAAACAAATGACATTACATGGAATCTGCTTTTAACCATCTACAAGGAATGTCAGTAACCACCAGCCAAGATTGGAAACACAACTGCTTGTTTGACATGTTTGAATCAAAAACCCAAATATGTTCTTCATAACTCCATTTTGCATCAAATGTGGATAATATTTAATTTATCACTGGTAACTCAGTACCAGAACGTTCATTCCATGCAGAAGTTTTTAATGCAGCTCCATGCTTGCTTCACAAAAGCTTAGCATCTAAGCTTCAGCTAAAATGTAGATTAGGTTATTAGGGATGATATCTCTGTTGATCTTGAAAAGACATGATGAGATTTCAGAAATATTGAAGAGACAGGATATCCAAGCTTGCCAAAAAGGGGTGACAGGATATGATCCAATGGCTAACATATTTCTGAAGGTCATTCTCTATATACATCCCATCAGATGTTTTGTTTGCACAACTGCTTTGAGCAAATGTCTTGATCTTGCAGATTAAATTAATTCCCCTTTCAGCATATTAGATGTTCTCAGCTGTCAGAGTCTGTTTGCCTGGAGACCACATTGGAGACCAAATTGCACTCACTGTTGTTTTGTCAAGTAATGAACTTGAGTAGGATCAATTCCCTTGAAATTGGACCACAGTCGTAGTTATAAGTAATCATTTCAAACAGTATGACAGTCTAAACATTTTCTCGAGCACAAAACATCCTTCCTTTGAATTGCAAATTGTTTATTCATCACAACCTCACTGGCCCGCTGAAGACTAGCAATAACACTCAAGCAAATTACTCCAGTGAACTGGTAAGTACTCCCTGTGCTCTGCTTGATCAAATCAAATTCCTGTGCCATTGCCAGTATTTCATGTCTACATACTGGCGCTGTTATTTGTATTTCCTGATTAGACATCATATCAAAAGTACAGATAGAAGTATTTCCACAAACAACCACCATGGGTAGAAAATGAAGAGAAACTCATGTAAGATTTGTGGATGAAGTGCAGTCTCCTGTGTACGACAGAGGGGGATTGGAGGATCATGAAGGGGAATCGAAACACATCTGTCTGCTGGGCTGCAGTCTCTGAGCTGATGAGTTATGAAGACTTCTATTTTAGAATTCAAGACACAGACAAAAATATCTACTGCTCTTTGTAGTTGTCTGCGTGACCAAAATTGCATGTCCGTCTATGGTGCACTGCTCTCTTGAGTTACCCTGGGATGACTAATGGACTAATCTTTGGGATGAAAAAACAAATAATAGTATTGAAATGTAAATATAGCTTTAAGCACACATCTTTAGTAGTCACAATTCTCACAGATCTCCTCAAAATACAGTTGTGCATGTGTACTACAAAGTCATATAGTTTAGAGCGTGCAAATTCTTGTGACTTGGAAGGTTTTTGGCAAGAAATTAAATCACCTGGGGTTTGAGTAAATTACAAAAGACATTTACACCCATTCTGGGACGAAGGGAGGCCCCTCGTTTGTGTGTAACAAGCCAAATTCATGAACAGCCACAGTTGTTATGTTTGGGTTGCACATGTGAAATAGCAATACTGAATACCAGACAAATAAGATAAAAATGTAACCATGTTTACTGACTAATCAAGTAAATGGACAACACTCCCCCACCCCCACTGTTACTCCACTCCTACAATAGTTTTTCTTCTGTACACAATCCACTGATCATTAAAACCACTCCAACTTATACAACTTGCCATTCAAATCTCATTGTCAGAGGATGGAATATCAGTAGTCAATCCATCTAGGCCCTATGCTGTTCAGTGGTATCTATCTGGAATGCAGATTTTGGACATTTGCATAACATTAATGCATGTGTGTGGGTACAAATAATAGTAATTAAGTACAGTAATTACAACATCAAATTATTATTTCTGTAAATTGCAGTAACTGTGAAGAAATTAGTCATGTATGCCTTTCCATCTGGATATAAATAGTTTGAGTACTTACTGTTTGGAATGCATGGCTTTTTGGAATTATAATCAAAATAGTACATAAGGTACACATATAGGGTTGTGCAGAGTTACAAATGGAGATATTTTCAAAAAGCCTTGTCATGACAAATAAAACAGCATTTTCCACCCAAATTGAACAAATGCTATGAACACGACTTCTAGGCAGTACAAGTTGTGAGTCTTGAAAAGCTTTAGTCTCCAGAGTTGGAGCCAGAGGAGAATAGGAGAGGCCAGCCAGCCTTGCAGTGGAATCTGGGTCAAAGCTCGTTAACAGATTTGTGTTTTAGCCATACACTTACTAGCTTGCCATTTACAAAGGAAAAACTACAGCGTGGCAGTGTGAAAGCTTACTGGAAAGATGCAAATAATGTAATAAAGATATGCCCACAATGGGAACATTTTGTGTTCCTACAACTACTATTAACACGGGCTCCAACATATTGGAAACATTAAAATATGCTGTTTTCATTTATTATGGAATTCTTTGTTACAGTATACTGAATCAAGGAGAGTCTGTCGTGCCTTTACCAGAGCTGCAACCAAGCACCCTGGACTCTGGAAGGAAACGCACGCTCATCCTGACAGACCTCCATTTCCTGTGAACACGCCACCAACATTCCCACAAACAAATCTGCAGGTCAGGTGTGGACAATGTGGTAAATGTTCCCTCGTCCTCAACATTAGACATAAATCAACAATCATAACAGCATCATAAATGTCAAGATATTTAACCCGGAAAATGAGGTCAGCGCAACATATCGGTGTTGTTGTAGTCCAGTTTTTAATAGATAACCTTAGCCAGGGGACGAGGGAGCAGGATGAATGAGAGCATTGTTGAGGGGACAACAGGTGCCAGCACATCTTTGACTACTCGTGTTATGCTCTCTGTTTGGATTTTCATGTTGGAATTATTATATTATTATATTTGTGACCTAGTGGATACTAAAGTATCAACGAGAAAGGTGACAGCAAGGGGATAGCCTTCTGTACCTGTTAAGAGACAAGAGAACATAGAGAGTGGTCACTCTCTTTTAGAGTCATCGCTCATTGAGATACAGCAGGAGAAAATACTGTTTATTCAGTAACAAGTCACGTTTTGTTTACAAAAGACTGACATGGCAGATATTGGAGTCACAGTGACCCACATCCAGTTATCCATTAAGTCCAATTATCAAGAGTATGCAATACAAACGTGTCTAAAGGTGATACAGTCCTTATGCAACAACACACAAAAGATAAGAGGCACTTGACTCACAGACAGAAAGTGAAAAACTACTCCACACAACTTTGACCAGATTTATACAGCTTTTTGGGAGGGATATTTCCATTAGCAAAGAATGTTTGTGCAGAGTGGCTCAACAAAAGAGGGAGGTATTGGACAACATAATTGTGTTAGAAAGATGATTGGTTCATAAACATGAAAATCAGGGTGCCCACCTCTACAAGGTCTCAACTAACACTGTCAGAAAATAGTCGTTGGGAGGAAAAACTGTGTTTCTGTCCATCCATACTCCTTTCCCCGACAGACAGGGCTTGTTTTCTCCTATCAACAAGGTTGAACAAACAAGGATGGTTGAACAAACAACCACCTACTGCATTCAGTAGGTGGATGTTACCCTTAGGCACTGGTCTGGACAACGGTTGTTATTGAACTACTTAGGCTAGATCTGAGATGTATAACGTTAATCCTAAATCAATGCCTGGAGTCAAGCTTTGCCCATTTTCCACTACTGCTCCTTCACAGCTTGGCTTTGCCTGGCTGCAGTTGCAGGCTCTGGAGCTTCATGGCCATACCCATGTTCCCTGTGATCTTCAACTTCCCCTGGAAAAAAGCCTGCAAAGAGAAAAACAATTTTGTTGGGTGTTTAAACATACACACAATCTTCTTTTCTAAACGTCTGTGTAATCCAAAATGATCCACGCGTTCAACATATGCATGGACACAATATCTGATCCAGACTGAAGTAGGCCTATGTGTGGCTGGTGTAGAGTTAAAAACAAAAGAGATTAACTAGACTCAGGGAAAGTGGGGCAGCTGCGACAGCAACAAGGGCTTATGGGAAGGCAGGACACAGGGCAGGACACAGAGCAAGGCACACCGTGTTGGAACAAATAAGCGTATGTGGAAAAACATTGGAAATAGTTCAACCAAAAAAAAAAGCATCTTCTATGGCCAAAACACTCCACCGATGATACACTGCTCTACTGCATTCTGGGGAAGAAATGTGTTCAGTAGAATTTTCTGAAATGAAGCCTCATTCAGAAAGTTCACTGCTCCTCGAGTTAGATTGATGTAATACTTTTTTAACAATGGATGTCAAAAGGAGGTGAAGTGCTGCATTAGGCCGTGAAGCTAGAATGAATGGCAAAAATGCATCCAATTCTCCCACTTGTTGTTTTCAACAGTGAGCACCTCTTTTAGTCATCTCCACAATTTGGCAGTTAGGACTTTTGAGTCTTGCACACCCGTATTTGGGCGGTTTGTTTTCTGCTTGCAGATCCTTTCAAGCCCTGTCAAATTGGAGTCTGAGTGTTGTACTGAGTGGTGGTTTACTGTAACCATCAGGTCTCTGATGGGGTTTACGCCTTGGCTTTGGTTGGGTCAGTCAAGGACATTCAGAGACTGTACCAAAACTTTGTGTTGGGGTCATTGTCTTTCCGAAAGATGAATCGTCACCCCAGGCTGAGGTGTTATGGGCTCAGCATCATTTTTGTCTCTCTCTCCAGCATCTCTTTTACACCCCTAAGGATTTACCATAGGGATGTTACTTACCAAGTGATTAGTGGTAGCCATTTTTTGCCAGATGTAGCGCTTGGCCAATTATGTTTTTGGGTCTCATCGGGCCAGATAATCGTTTTTCCCCAAGCTCTTAAAAGTGCTGTTTGGTCAACTCCAGGTGGCGGCATGCATTTTCCTCCAGAATGCCTTGTATTTAGCCACTCCACCATAAGGGCCTGACTAACGGAGTGGTACAAAGATCATTTTGTTCCATCTCTACTGAGTGATTAGATTACCTGTATTTGGCAGCAAAGGCTGCTCTAGGAAGTGACTCAATCTTTCCAGAATTCATAACAAAAAATTATCCTTTATTATTCTTTATTAGCCACCTTTAATGGCTCACCGGATTAGTGTGCGCACCATGTAGAGCGAATCCTCACTGCAGCGGCCTGGGTCCAAAACCGGCCCAGGCCCTTTACCGCATGTCATCCTCTCTCTCCCCACATTTCCTGTCCTCTCCAAACACTATCTCTGTCAGAAGTAAATAATAAAAGAATAAATTATACCAAAAAAAAAAAATATATATATATATTGTTTTCTTTTGTAAACTTCCCCAAATCTAACCTTTACTAATTATATCTTGGAGGATAGGACAGAAACACAATGCCAAGGCTCACACAGTACCAAAACCCTCCACTTGCAAACGTCCTTGAAGAGCTCCTTCATAGTGACAAAAGTGTGCACAGTATAGTATAGTGCACATTCTAAAGACAAGCCATAAAAAACATTGCATACATGAAAAGAAGCCTGGAGCCAACCTTAACAAAGTAGTAGACCATATTATTATTTTAAAAAATGCATTGCATCGCTTTTGTTTCAAATATTTAAAGATGCATCATCAAGTCACATTTTTTTTTTTTACCTCAGACTACTAATAAGAAATACTTAGGGGGACCACGGAGGACGGAATACACCTCTTAACTAACAAAAAGGACTGTCGGCCCAAACATTACAGTTAGCCTGTTTACGCCAACCGGCTATCATGAGGTTAATAGTAGGAATGCTCAAATTAACTAATCTGGATGTTAGTCTGATAAGATTAAAATGTATATTGTGATGCAGCTGAAGCCAGCATAAATTCTGCAAAGGCACTGGAATAGTCTCGAAAGATCTGGTTCCTTCTACTACACTTCCCGTGAGTGAAAAGCAACAGCTAAATATTACAATATTGGAGTGGCCCTTAAGTGTAAATATATTTCACTTTGATAACTAATTCTGGGGAGTAATTCCCCCTTCTCTACTTAGGAGAGTAGAATCTTCAGTGTTTCCCCTACCATTATATTAAGGGGGCGCCCCGCCCCCCCAGTGGAACCCCCCGCCCTCCCTGGAAGGTCAAGTTAATAAAATAATAATAATTAATGTTTTTGTTTTTTTTAATAGTGCCAGATCACAAAATAAGTCATTTAAGGTTACCTTTCCTATAAAACAGGTCTATAGCTTGCTCTTTTATTAAACAAACTAAATGGCCTTATGTTATTTATCTTATTAACACGACGGCATGTCAGAAATGTGTTTCCCCTAGCTGTAAACCTAGGGGAAACACTGATCTTGCTTACACATAAATACAGGGGCAACATAAAAACTGTAGTGAACAGTCAGTGAAACTTGCTCAAGAATGTAACACATCAAAGACATAGAACTGTCAGACAAAGATTCTACAAGGACAAAATAAAGAGACACACCAAGGCTAAATACTCACTGTTTGTGGGTTCATCTTCCCCGTCATCAGAGCCAGCAGATCAGCATCTGACATTGCAATTGTGCAGTCTGCTTTTTTTGCTGAGTGAGGGAGGAAACAACGAAAACGGCAGCTCATAATTCTGTTTTAATCAGTTAAGGTCCATAATTTAGTATTTTCATTTTACAAGGACATAGAAAATGATACATAACAGACTACAAGAAGCAAATTGTGTATTTTTGTCACAAGATGGTTAACTGTTTCAATTTTTATGTAAATGTAGCCTTTCCAATATCCATTGTTGAGTTGTAAGCACATACCGGTAACTACATTTGTAGTTCTCACCTGTGTCATTGTGGACACAGCCTTTGCCATTTTTCACATCAACAAACCACACAGCCTCCTCCCCATTTGGTCCACCCTTCACCTTGAAAGCGAAAACTCCTCCGATCTTTTTCACAAACTGCTCCCCATCCTGCTTGTAAAACCATGGACAAAAGGAATCTTAATTAGTATATTAGGGATATTTCTTTGGATGACTGTCTGTAAATGCACTCCACTGGACCACGAGAGTCAAGATATGCATCTATATCTACATCTGTAATCTGATGGGACAGCTACTTGTATGGACTGAATGTGTAGGAGCACATTTTATCAGATTGAATCTGAAAGTTCAAATATGTGTTTTAGATGTTAACTGATCTAAATAACTTCCTAAAGTGACTGAAAAATCATGAATAAACATAATATACTGATATCAAAGGACCTCGGTAAAGAAACCTTTAGTAAATTGAATGCCTGTATTATTTTCATTATAATGACATCACCTCCTGAAGCTTTTTGTTTATCTCCTGGAACACGGCATTAGCCTTGAAGCCTTCCAGCCCACTGCTCGAGCTAGTGTAAACAGCCTGGATTATCTTGTGGCTGGGGAAAGATACAAACAATGGCAACAACCACATCAACTTGTGTTATATCATAAACTAATTTTAGAAAGTTATTTTGATCCACAATTTGTAGATCTCTGTACTTTGTAACTAGCTGAATGCGTGGTATGAGTAACCTACACCACCAATTTGGTAACATCATTGCATGACATTCACTTTAGTTCATTAATTTGGTAGCTACTTGCTAGTTTGATGTATACCGTTTCGAACAGGTCTGATAATTTGATTATTTAAAAGGCTTTATATCGTCGCTGTTGCAATGGACACCGGTTTCTTCCTTTTTGGACCATTGAATGATATGAACAATGCAAGTCAAACTAGAGAATACATAATACAATCTACACATTTGTTAACCTCACCTTACAGCCTGTGGATCTCGCATTTTGTTTAAATTTGAGGTAACAATACTCTACAGACGAAGGTGGAGCGTGCAAATATGTTATGATTTTCTGCTGTGAAATGATTACGAAAAGTACTTCCTAGTTCGTGACGTTTGACAGACCATACGTGTCGATGAACGAATCGAACCCGCTCAGCCCCAGCATGACGTTTCCGAACGGTAGCTTATTCTATGGCTCTGCCCAATTATTAAAAGCAATCATAAATTTAACGTCTGTTATTTCTTGTATGGATCCAAATAAAAATGTAATTGTTAATTAGGATGAGCTGTGGTCTTAGAAATCACCTTCAACAGACCAAAATGCGATTTCGAGTCTTCCTATTTTAATTGGAGGCTATTATATTTTTGGAATTCACGAGAAAGAAGTCTATGTAGGCCTCTGCAGCAAAAGTGTTATAGACAATTTAGCCTAATCATTGGTGAACTGGTGCTGTGTGCTCGTCGGGATTGTGTTTCAAATCTGGTCATATTTAAAAGCATAGCCATCTTTGACCTTAGTTAATTCATAAACGACTTTAAAGTAGAAATAAACTAAAAGTTTTAAGTTTAAACTGAGACGCGCCAACTCTATATATATATATCTGAGTTTGAATTTCAAACACCCATTGATGCTGACTTTTTTTAGCCTATGGTCTGCACCTCTGTCATTTGTCAACTGTTTCTGGAGGAGCTGGGATCCCTCGCCGAATTGCCCCTTGGTTTCTTCCATTTATTCTCAATGAGTTTTCCTAGTGTCTTCCTTGAGGGTTTAGGTTTACTGAGGGGCAGTTCTATATGGGTGCATGGGAAGCCCTCTGTGACATCATGAATGTGCTATACAAATACATTTTGATTAGATTTGATGCAGCTTACATGGTTTTAATGAAAGTTTTTGGGTTTCATAAAACCAACAAACTGGATGAAGGAATTGGGGTATAGTGCCTGAGGGCAATAGGGATGCAGGCATATTACTCTGTGAACAACCCATATAGGTCGTCTGAATAAAGACAAACAGCTGAAAATGTCATAATGGAGGCAGTGAACTGTCACCTTCTTAACTCCCAGCCCGTGCAGCATTTATAGAGCAGTGCTGGTGAAGGGGGAGGATGCTGTAGCTGGTGATGACAAGGGTTAGTGGATGGGGAGGATTTAAGGCCAAGCATCAAACTCGAGCTAGCTTGATTACTCTCTCACCCAACAGAGCTCATAGGCGGACTGAATAGCCGGGAAGCCAGCCAATGTTGTGCTGCTGTGAGTGTGTCAGTCAGTCTGGTCGTAAGGGGCCGAGTCCTCTGCTTTTCAGTCCAAACATAAACTGTTTAAGCCGATGCTGCTCTCTGTTGGCAAGTCTTACATTTAAAAACTCAAATATATGTCAACGGGTTGTAAGACAGGTCGCTTATGTTTTTTTTAATGACGAGGATTAAAACAACGAAATTTTAAGTGTATATGGCAATGTCACCAGGAACCTGGTAAATGTCTGCTTTATAAAAAAAATAAAAAAACACCGACGGACCAGCATGTCACGTGACTTTCTGTCCTGGAGATATTCTTCCTGGAACATTAGCTAAAAGAGCAGCTTCTCATTCAGGGCTAGTTTTAGTCTGTAATAACAGGCTTTTATGAAATATCTTACTTGCTTTTGTGGTCAGTCTCAGTCAACATTTTATTACAAGGGACGCCAGTTTTGTGTGCAAATGGCAAGATAATCAGCTAATGTGTTGACTGGCTAGCTCTCAAATACAACTATACATTGCTTGCTGTTAGCAAACTAGCGTGATCTTGTAAACTGTGATAATACTTTTTAAAGCCTTCTCGTTGGCAGAACACCTTGACTTCCAGCTAGGATTTGACCTGTAGAACCATGGCGAATTTGCTCTCGCTGCAGTTCAGTGCCTCTCTCAGAAAATATGGGAGTCTAAAGCCTCTGAGGACTGCTACAACGTTACCCATTGATAAAAGACGTTACAGCAGCAAAGATGGATCTACTTCTGAGTACCTGCACAAAAGTATTGTGCCGTCTATGCATTATCAGAAGAGTTTACCCAGGTAAGCGTACAGCAAGTATCCGTTTCTAGTATCCAGCAATACAACAATATAGGCTAAAGATACAATGTATTTATTATTTCGTATTTATTTCCCATGCTGATTACCTATCAAGCATTTAGCTATCCAAATATTTGATTTATTTAGTAGAAAGGGTTGTCACTGGAAAAGGAATGTAGGTGAAAGGGCAAAGGGATATTGAACGTTGACACATATGGCCAACAGAGGACGGTGTTTCACATACAGTATGCTATTAATCCATTGTTTCTATAGGCTACCAATTCCAAAACTGGAAGATACAGTCAAGAGATATTTGGCAGCTCAGAGACCTCTCCTTGATGATGACCAGTTCAGGTGAGCATGCAACAACAACAAAAATCTACAAACAAAACATTCATCAATCATGAGGACACATTCACCACTCAAAATGCTTTTTATGTCTTCAGTAAAACGGAGAAGTTGGTAAGGGACTTCCAAAGTGGTGTTGGGAACCAACTTCACGAGGAGCTGATGGCTCAGGACAAGCAGAACAAGCACACAAGCTACATCTCAGGTTAGCTATGGATCCAAAACGCAGTGAAATCAAATTATTTTGTGTATCGTAGTGTTTTGTTCCAAAATGTCTGCGTATGTGGTCTTTTCAGATTTTGCAAAGGATTGTAAACAAAGTGTAGCTCTACGAAAATAAAAACGAATAGAAAATATGGGAATTTTAGGATGATTTGACAACCAAATTGAAAATAAATTCATTTGTTCATTTCATTTCAGCCCCATGGTTTGACATGTACCTGTCCGCAAGGGACTCTGTAGTCCTGAACTTTAATCCCTTCATGTCCTTCAACCTCGACCCCAAGACGGAGTACAATGACCAGCTAGTGCGAGGCACGAACATGGTCTGCTCGGCTGTACGGTTTATGAAGACCCTCCGTGCTGGCTACCTGGAGCCAGAGGTCTTCCATCTGAACCCAGCCAAGAGTGACACGGTCAGCTTTAAAAAGTTCATTCGCTGGGTCCCCTCCTCCCTGTCATGGTACGGGGCCTACATGGTGAACGCCTACCCCCTGGATATGTCCCAGTATTTCCGCCTATTCAACTCCACCCGTATCCCCAAGAAGGGACGGGACGAGCTCTTCACAGAGCCTAAAGGGCACCACCTACTGGTGATTAGGAAAGGCCACATGTATGTGTTCGATGTGGTAGATCCTAACGGGAACCCGGTGGAGCCTACGCAGATCCAGTCCCACTTGAAATACATCCTGTCTGACCAAACTCCAGCCCCCGCCTATCCTCTGGGCTTCCTGACCAGCGAGAACCGGGACGTATGGGCCGGACTGAGAGAGAAGCTCCTGGCTGCCGGAAATGGAGAGGCGATCGGTAGTGTCGACAGTGCCTTATTCTGTCTGTGCTTGGAGGACGAGAACATGCGAGACCACATTCACATCTCCCACAACATGCTGCACGGGGACGGCTCTAACCGCTGGTTCGACAAGTCGTTCAGCATAATCCTCGCCAAAGACGGACAGGCGGCCATCAACTTCGAGCACTCCTGGGGCGACGGCGTGGCCGTGCTCCGCTTCCAGAACGAGATCTTCAAGGACTCCACGGAGAGGCCTCTGGTCCATCCCGGCTCCTCAGCAGCGGTGGTGGACTCCGCTTCTGCCGTGCGCCGCCTCCAGTTCAACCTCGACGGCGAGCTGGAGACTGGGATCGCGAAGGCCAAGGAGAACTTCGATTCGGCCGTGTCAAAGCTCACCATCGACGCCATGGAGTTCAAGAAGGGCGGGAAGGAGCAGCTGAAGAAGAAGAAACTGAGTCCGGACGCCATCGCTCAGCTGGCGTTCCAGATGGGCTTTCTGAGGCAGTACGGGCAAACCGTAGCTTCCTACGAGTCTTGCAGCACCGCGGCGTTCCGTCATGGCCGCACAGAGACCATCCGGCCCGCCACGGTCCACACACTGCGCTGTGCTCACGCCTTTGTACGTCAGCCAGGGAAGCACAGTGTGGACGAATTGCAGGGCCTGCTCTCCGAATGCTCTAAATATCACGGGCAGCTCACCAAAGAGGCGGCCATGGGTTAGTGCACAGCCGTTTCACAAAATGGGCAAAGTGAAACGGGTTTCATATTTGAGATGGCGAGGGCAGGGTTAAATCCCATACATGTTAGAACATCCTCATTTTAATTATTCTTCCTGCACCTGTTTTTTTCTCCACCAGGCCAAGGGTTTGACCGGCACCTGTTCGCAATGAAGTATCTGGCCAACTCAAAGGGCCAGCCACTACATGCCCTGTACCAGGACCCGGCATATGCAGCTATTAATCACAACATCCTGTCCACCAGCACCCTTACCAGCCCTGCAGTTAGCTTGGGAGGCTTTGCCCCTGTGGTGTCTGACGGTTTTGGGGTAGGCTATGGTGTCCATGACGACTGGATCGGCTGCAACGTGTCCAGCTATCCAGACCGTAACGTACATGAGTTCCTGCAGTGTGTCCACAAGTCTCTTGAGGACATCTTTACTGTTCTGGAAGGAAAGCCTCTCAGCTAAGGAAAGGGTTTCATACAGAGATCACTAGTGCAGGGAAATTATGGAGTTCTGTAATACAATGAGGAAAATTTTAAGGCTGTGTTTCTCGACTACTGATCTTCAGACCATCACTGCTCAGGTGGTACAACCATACCTGCAGACTAGGTGACCTTATCTGTCTGAAAGGAATAGGTTGAAAAACACTTTAAGTGCACTTTGTCCAGGTTAAGGGCTAATACAATAACGTGGATTGAGAGGTGTTGTTAAATGACCTCACAGCAAACTATAGAATTGGGTCATCAAAGGTTAATGTAGCAGTTTAATATTCAGTACTCCACTTTTGCAGTGCATGTGAATTAAGCAGGGCAGTGTTCTAAACAATCTTCACTATGAATGTCAAGTTGGAGAAACCATGAGTGATTCATTGTATTTTTTTGCTTTTATAATTGGCATTTATAATGCCATTCATGACCTTTAATGAAGCCGTGTAGGTGTATGTACATGCCTTATTGAGTCAAATGAATAAATGTTTACTTGAAGTCAATTCTGCTTAATGGCTTGCCACAATTTGTGACATTTTAAGGATCTCTGCCTTTTTTCATAATATAACCTCAGATCTTTGCTAATGGGCATTTTTATGAATCATGAATCTAAAGCAGTTGCACACAGGCAAACAATATGAATGTTTGTATGAAAACTCTTGAACTGAATTTTTAAAGAAAGCTCCATATGTCCATGGTGGGCTATCTGTCAATACTAGGGTATGATCCATTTCTTCACCTGATAAAATTTAAAGTGCCTGAAATGTTTTCTCAATCATTTATTTAAAATAAAAAACAATCAAAAGTAATATACAAAAGGTCATACAGGCTCGAACTCGTAACTAAAACAATTCCAACGAGATTATCATCATCTTAAATGGGCTTGATTTTGAAGTGTAGGCCGATCAGACTGAAGACGAGACATTTCAGATCTTGCACCAGGTAGTAAAACACCCTGAGGCCTTCTGGATCCCTGCAAAACAAGTGTTATTTTTAGAAGTGAGAACAACTTGACAGGGACCTCATTATTCTAGCTGTGCCCATATCTTACAACCACCAATGCATTTTACTTACTTGGACTGGTTGACATCGATCAAGGAGCCAATCTTTGAAGTTGTGAAAGAAATGTGCTCATCCCCAATGACAATCTCAAGCTCCTGGTTGGGTGAAGATAAAAGGTTCTTTATTTTAGTTTTCAATCAAATGGCATTAAGCTCACCTGGTATCCTCCATGCATTGAACTTGGCCAAATACTTGGGTAAAACAGCAATACATGGACTCCTTAGTTTAAAGAAAATCTGACAAACCTGTCTGCCAACTCTATCAGGAGGCGGCCACAGTGCATCGTCTTCCTTAGTGATCTCGCTGTCGTCAATGATCCTCTTTAGCTCTTCCATAACACTTTTATGTACATAGGCCTGTGAGGAAAGTAGTACATAAGGCATGCTGTGAGTAAGTACTGTAAAATTCGATATTTGATTGTAGGTTTGATGTATACATTTGAACAATTTAGTACTACACTTGCAGAAATTAAATAATTAATTGTAAGGAGTTCTTAATACAAATGTTCGTGTAATGATTAATGATCGATGTGATTGTTATTGAAGCCGCCCCCGCTTCCTCCATTCAGACACAAACCTCTTTTCTGATCATCACGTCGTTTTTGTAGTTACTGTTGTTGGCGTACCTCAACTTGCCTGCAATAAATTAAGTCATGAGCTCTATAGTAAAAACAGCTACAGTAACAGCGGTATTTAGCTCAAGTCAATTCGCCTATATGGTTATTAGCTAGTTAGCTTATTTACTAGCTACTTAGTGGGTCAAGTACTACTGTGAATAACAACCAACCAGCTAACCAGCAAGCGTATAATGGAACTCTACTGGTATTGGCAAGCTTCCTTGGTTAAGCTAGACAAGAAAAAAAGCGCGTTCCTCGACAAAATAAAGTTACTAAATAGTTAACACATACTAGGTAACTAGCACGCGGATACATAACTATCGGCTGTGTAGCTAGCTAGCTTGGATTTCTGCAAAAGTTAGTTAGCAAATAGGAAGCTAACGCATATAACACGTAACAGTTAGCTTGCTAGCCAGCCATCCCCCCCAAAAAATAGCTAGCTAGCACAGAGTCGTGGTGGTAGCAGCTACATTGCTAGTAGCTAGTTAGCTTGCTCAATGAAATTGCCGCCTAGACAAACTTACCGTCGGGTCTGAACTCAAATTCCAGAAACTCGTGGCCAAATTTTCCCTTATGCCCAACATAGTATCTCAAATAAAAGTCACTCGTTGACATAATCAAATCGCCTAAAGTGTTTGCCGGATCAAACCAAAGGAAGTACACCGTAACTCTGCAGCCCTTGTGCTGTGATCAAAAGCTAACCTCGCTGGTCTACCGCCTCACATGAACACTGCGCATGCGTCCGGGCGCTTCTTTGTGATCTCATGTTCGTTGTCGCAAGAAAATGACGTAGTCAAACAGCGGACTTACCTTAGTATTTCGAAATCTGTGAAAATATTATAAAGAAAAATAATGCATTTCTAAATTTTTGCTGGTACATTTAGCTAAACAAATTGCTACAAATTACCCAATAAGAAGATCAGATCACATATATATTAGATTTTTCACTATACTAGTAGCTATCATAACCTACAGCATTAACAGTCAAGTAATAAAACGCCTGCAGTTTTGTCAGTTGTTTTGACTGCAGACTGGTCTGCCAATGTCAAGAACACACAGAAACTTCTTGTCACAACCTTTAATTAATTGGAACCATGTAATTAATCTAAAAATTCATTTGTAATTATTTGAAACTAAAATAAATAACTCATGCATTATCAGAATAGTATCTGCACATATGGAGAGCAAAAAAAGATCAGACAAAATGTGTTTGATACAATTATAGACTCAAAATAATCCAATAAATGATAGATGTTGACAATGATACACGTTGCATTAGCTGTGTTTTTGTGCTCATTTTATTATTTTACTGCTTCATCTTTAACCTATAAATACACTTTTTCACAGTGTTAAATCCTGTGGGAGATTTGAAGGTATAGAAGCTATAACAGTCCATGCAGCATTACATGGTTCATTATATTGACTAACAAGTTTGCAGCTAGCTTTTTATTCCCATGTAAGCAAGCCATGTTTTTTAATATTTAAAAGGCATGTCGGTGGATTTATGCACAGATAAACTGAAGTATATCAGTAACATTAAAGTGTGTTTATACACAATTCAGGGGTCTTTTGCTCACACAGAAAAATGCGAACAAAGGTAGAATTGTGAACATGAAGTTATCCTTTGCAAAGGAGTGGTAATCTACAGGTAGGACATATTACAAACATTTCAGATCAATTAATCCAATTTTGCGAATCAATAGATAAGTAGCAGAATTTAAATGCATAAATGTTCAGTTCACATCACTTATAAAAACCTGAGGTTTCAAGGAGAGAACTTCAATGTGATAGGACTTATTTATTCTTTGGTGGGGTTGTCCCTAGACAAAACACCACTCGGCACAAGGATTGTTCAACAAAATGGATGAACGTTTTTCAGTGTTGGTGTAGCTGGAAAAATTATAACATTTAGAACAAACTGTGTAGTGGCAGCACATAGAGACATTGTACAAACTGTTCAAGAGCAACATCGGCACCATTAATACATTAGGATCAAAACCAAACTGCTTTGATTCATAAAGTCAAGTAGTTTAGTTTATATCCGTGTAAAACGCAAAGTTGCATTGTTTCTAGGATTTTGTCAGCAAGGCAGTTAACCTGAATAGGGCCTGAGAAAATGCATAAATAAGAACATGCCACAACAGCACTACCCTGCATTCAAGGCTTATAATACAGAATACAAGAGGTTCTGCAAAATTAACAAGCCATTATTTATCGGCAATCACTCGAGTGTATATATTCTCAGCTGCTGTTGTCTGATGGTAAATACTAAAAGGATCACATTTGTTACTTTCCCACAAACCGCACACACCTTTAACTAAAACTGATAGTTGCTTAAAGTTGAACTCTTAGAAAAAACAACACCCACAATTCACCCTGTTCCTCTATTCTGACAACAAACAAAATAGTGAGCAGACATCCAAAGAAAATAGCTAACTACTCAGATTCACAACTTTGACATAGTTTCAAAGTTTCAAAACAAGGAATAAATCCTACTCCTAACACCCTGCATTTTTTTCTTCAGTAAAAATATGCAAAGTATCAAGGAATAGGCCTTATGGAATAAGGAGAAATATTCCGTTGTTTCTGGACAAGGTGTGGAAAGTTAGTATGTACAGAAAAGCACTTCCCTCCATTCATCCATCCATCCAGTTGTCCCTGGCACTACGAGAGAGGCAATGAAGTCAGTGTGGCCGACTGCTGGACTCAGACGCCTGCCGTTTTCTAGGTGTACTGTGCCCATTGAGGCAACCATTCTGCCGCTTGGTCAAACCTCCATTTAAAATGTCTTGGATGTGCTGAACTATAAGATTTATGGCAACTGCAATCAAACACATGGGAGAGTATAGTGGACATAAAAAAACAGTACAATTACAGTATGAACAAAAGACAACAGATTCACAATTAGTTTGATTCTGCATTTTTGGACGATTGGTTTTGGATGTCATATGAAAGCCCCTAACATGAGCAGTGATCACTTCTGAGTAGTCCATTAAATTGTGAAAATTAGCCTTGGACCTTGTTTTTTAGGAGGTACAGTTAGGTCCATAAGTATTTGGACATTGACACAATTTTCATCATTTTGGCTCTGTATACCACCACAATGGATTTGAAATGAAACAATAAAGATGTGCTTTAATTTCAGGGTATTTACATCCAAATCAGGTGAACGGTGTTGGAATTACAATACATTTTATATGTGGCCCCCCCCTTTTTAAGGGACCAAAAGTAATTGGACAATTGGCTGCTCAGCTGTTCCATGGCCAGGTGTATGTTATTCCCTCATAAAGGGAGTTTGTTATTTCATTGACAAGGAGCAGATAAAAGGTCTAGAGTTCATTTCAAGTATGGTATTTTTGTTTGGAATCTGTTGCTGTCAACTCTCAATATGAAGTCCAAAGAGCTGTCACCATCAGTGAAGCAAGCCATCGTTAGGCTGAAAAATAAAAACAAACCTATCAGAGAGATAGCAAAAACATTAGGTGTGGCCAAATCAACTGTTTGGTACATTCTTAAAAAGAAAGAACGCACTGGTGAGCTCAGCAACACCAAAAGACCAGGAAGACCACGGAAAACAACTGTGGTGGATGACAGAAGAATTCTTTCCCTGGTGAAGAAAAACCCCTTCACAACAGTTGGCCAGATCAAGAACACTCTCCAGGAGGTAGGCGTATCTGTGTCAAAGTCAACAATTAAGAGAAGACTTCACCAGAGTAAATATAGAGGGTTCACCACAAGATGTAAACCATTGGTGAGTCTCAAAAACAGGAAGACCAGATTAGAGTTTGCCAAAAAACATCTAAAAGAGCCTGTACAGTTCTGGAACAACATCCTATGGACAGATGAGACCAGGATCAACTTGTACCAGAATGATGGGAAGAGAAGAGTATGGAGAACGGAAGGAACTGCTCATGATCCAAAGCATACCACCTCATCAGTGAATGTATGGCTGCCAATGGAACTGGTTCCCTTGTATTTATCGATGATGTGACTGCTGACAAAAGCAGTAGGATGAATTCTGAAGTGTTTCGGGCAATATTATCTGCTCAGATTCAGCCAAATGCTTCTGAACTCATAGGACGGCACTTCACAGTGCAGATGGACAATGACCTGAAGCATACTGCGAAAGCAACCAAAGAGTTTTTTAAGGCAAAGAAGTGGAATGTCAATCACCTGACCTAAATCCAATTGAGCATGCATTTCACTTGCTAAAGACAAAACTGAAGGGAAAATGCCCCAAGAACAAGCAGGAACTGAAGACAGTTGCAGTAGAGGCCTGGCAGAGCATCACCAGGGACGAAATCCAGCGTCTGGTGATGTCTATGGGTTCCAGACTTCAGGCTGTCATTGACTGCAAAGGATTTGCAACCAAGTATTAAAAGTGACAATTAGATTTATGATTGTTAGTTTGTCCAATTATTTTTGGTCCCTTAAAAGGGGGGGGCCACATATAAAATGTGTTGTAATTCCTACACCGTTCACCTGATTTGGATGTAAATAACCTGAAATTAAAGCTGAAAGTCTGCACTTAAAGCACATCTAGATTGTTTCATTTCAAATCCATTGTGGTGGTATACAGAGCCAAAATGATAAATTGTGTCAATGTCCAAATACTTATGGACCTAACTGTATCTGACATTGACCTTGTGATTCCAAAACAAAGACAGTATTTTGTCTTGAGAATATTTATATCTAGTTCTCTGCCATGTGTAGGTCAAAACTGTAGAACAAGCCAACAAAGCTCAGTCAGGCCTCAAAAAGATAAGAGGAAGAATAAAGAAAAGCTGGAAAACAAAGACATTCATTTAGTGTCATGAGCCCTTTTACAAATCGTTGTTGTCGTCAGTCTCGAAACCATTTGAACATAAGCAAAGTACCATGACTCACCCAGATTATCAGCTCCTCTCGGAATGATAACATCAGCATACTTCTTTGTCTAAACAAAAAATGTGGAAAAATACACATTTCAAATAGATCAAAATTGAAGAAAGAAAGGCAAACAAATAAATTGAAGTGTAATTCGTATTTCTAGGTACTACTGACTGGCAAGCAGAACTCCTCAAAGGCAGGCTTGACAAAAGTTATGTATTGCGCCAGGACTTGCTCCAGGTCCCTTCCTCGTTCACTGATGTCACGGAGCACTGGTGAATATAGGGGGAGGGGCTGTCACTATAACAATAACATCTGCCTTCATACAATGTCTGTGAACACACAAGTACACTGAGTGGTTTACCTCTGCGTGAGAGCCGCGTGTCTGCATCCGTATCCACAAACAGCTTCATATGGAAGAGATCCCGGATCTCCTGGGAGTAGAACATTAGGATTCCCTCGAACAGCACCACGTCTGCAGGGTACACCGTCACCGTCTCCTCTTTCCTGTGACAAATCGGTAGGACAAAGCATTCAATGCTGCTACCATAGAAACAGGCTAGTCTCCAATACAGTTATTCTCCCTTTCCAAAAACGGTCGGCCATTTTTATTGCTCATTCCTAATAACCATGCTAGCTTTGCACTCACCTGGAATGGGTGACAAAGTCGTACACAGGGATCTGCACCGTTTTGCCCTCTATGATGCCCCATAGGGTCCTGACAATAAGCTCGTTATCAAACGCATCTAGTGAGGATAAAAGGAAATCATGGTCAAAACCATAGCCATTTGATTACTGTCAGTCTTTGCCAGTCCATAGGATAAAGATATAATCTAGTATGTTAACCACAGGTGGACAGGCTGTGTGCTCTACTTGTTTTACATGCTCTGCTGTGCTGCCAGATTGTGCAGCCAGCCCCCACACACAATGTGAGAAACAGAGACAGCCGGCTGCTGAAGTGACAAAGACACCAAGCTACTGAAAGACAGAGTGTTGGAGAGGAAGAAAAGAAAGAGTGAGAATGTGTGTGGGGGTGAAAGTGTGTCTTTGTGTGTGTGTCCCTGTGTGTGTGGGTGTCTTTGTGTCCGTGTGTGTGTCTGTGTCCATGTGTGTGTCTGTGTCCATGTGTGTACGTGTTTGTGTGCGTGTCCGTGTATAAGGGAGCTGACTGAGTGACTGAGTGAATGAGTGAGTGACTGACTGAGTACTTACCTGGGTGGTCAAAGTTGAACTGGCCCTTGAGAGCCTTGGATTTCTGCTCTGGCATCAATACCTTGTAGAAACTGTCTTGACTGAGAATGGCCACCTGGCGTTGGTGATGGTCAATCTTGTTCTGACCAAGCAGCTCCATGATCTTACTGCAGACTGAAGACTAATCAGGGAATGAAGAAAAACAAGAAA
The DNA here is from genome assembly GCF_038355195.1 of Osmerus mordax. Taxonomy (NCBI): domain Eukaryota; kingdom Metazoa; phylum Chordata; class Actinopteri; order Osmeriformes; family Osmeridae; genus Osmerus; species Osmerus mordax. Next base: position 4,584,575 of record NC_090076.1, on the reverse strand, counting down.
ATACCTGTAACTGTGTTCCTAAAGATTAAACTGATTAAATCAAATGAGCTTATGTTAAACAAAAAAAAACAGCAAATCCGCAAATATATTTTTGTTGACCCGTGGGATTTAGAAGACAGATGACAACTGCCATGATCCTATAATACTGTAGTTTAAACAACAGTCCGTAACCCCAGTGTTGAAAAACAACAACAGCAGGTGCTCTTTGCAGTCTTTCCGATAGAAGAACTTAAATTGGGCAAAGATGACACACAGTGAAAAGTAGTTGTAATGAAGAGCTATATAGTTTTATCCTGAGATGTTAAGACATAGTTATATAGCATCACTTGTAGTTCTGGAATGTATACACTAATTATCAGTCAGCAGAGAGGAGAGAAAACAACTAACAATAATGACCAGAACTAGAAGTGTCAGAAGAAGTATCTCTGAGGCATAGAAGTTATAGCTCATGTGAGAGAGAGAGAGAGAGAGAGAGAGAGAGAGAGAGAGAGAGAGAGAGAGAGAGAGAGAGAGAGAGAGAGAGAGAGAGAGAGAGAGAGAGAGAGAGAAGAAGAAGATGAATAGCAACACAGATGTAGATACTGAGTATTGTGATTGAATTATTTCATATATGCCATTAGGTCACCTGAAGTTATTAGTTCTCTGTGGCCATTGCTTTAAAGAGTGTGTCCAGTGGGGAGGATGCTTGACAAATTCCAACACCTTTAAATGTTGAAGCTAAAGATAGGTTGTGAAGAGGTCTGTCATTAACCACTAATCAGTTAACAATAATAACGATTACAAATAATGATTACTATATTACTTTTATACAGTTTTGAATATTCTGATTATAATAAACAATGTTTGATCGACAGTATACCCTGCTATATTAGCTCACGAGAACATCACCCTTGGTCATGAGAGAAATATGCCTATATATGAATAGTGTTGCGTGTATCATGGATAAACTGTCATTATGCTGTTTGCTAAAGCTTGCTTATGCCTGCATAGCCATAAATTAGTTATTTGTAAGATGAGACCAGGAAATGTCTGGGACACTACTGTAGGTCCGAGGTCACAATGTCACCAAAGTTTATAAAGCCATGCAACGAGGAAAATAGAAGGAACGTCATGGCCATTTCTATGAACTATCTAAAGACTAAACAAAAGCTATCTAGAGCCATGAATGCAGAGTTTTCTGTCTGTGCTTACAAAGTCTATGTTGATTGTCACCCCCCTGACATTTATTGTGAGAGTAAAACCTCCCATATTGTGATCCTATTTAACTGCCCTTCATTCCTGTATTCATTGTCCAGTCATCTGAGATGCTCAGCTTGAGTGTATCAGACACCTGCACCTTACAGATCTGTAATAAATACTTAGATTTAGTCTCGAACTTGTGCTTGGCAACTGACTTCATTGACTTGGTACTTTCACAGCAATGGGGTAAAACAAGAGACTTCTTCAGTTTGGCATCAGAACTTGTAAGCTGTTTGAGCGTGTGACTTCTGATCCCACCTGATTCATGGCCAGATGTTATGGTCTTATGTGTTTGTGTATCAAAAGATGGTCATGTTGGTGTAATGGTTGTTCTGTTTAATAAATATGAGTTTGAAGGACATTTAACCAGTTTAATGATTGATTCTCGGAATAACTTCCACCACAGTATACAGGAACTCATGTGGCACCAGTTACCATTAAGTGGATTACAAGAACGCTGTGAAAACTTGGATGAACAAATACATGGATACATAATGGTAAATTATTTGATTTCTTCCACACTAGGAACAGCTGCGTATGTTACTATCCAAACACAAGTTTTCCATGCTGTGCACTAGCTGAAGTGTATGGCATCCCTTACAATACTTGTAGCCTATAATCTTGAGCAAGAAGTGCCTTCCTGATGACATACAGCCATTAGAAAAATAAGCATGCACAAAACCACACAGGCAGACATGTAGAGATGCCCACAAGAGACACATGCAGAGTAGATGTTTTTTCCCCATAATTGACTGAACAGGTGCATATTTCAGTTACTCTCTTCTGGGAAAGGATAGTAACAGGAAATTTAACTTGCAGCTGATTGTAGATTTGTGGGGTTACCCACATATTCCTAACATGACAAATATGTTGTCAACGTGAAAACTCTTCTCATGTAAAAATATACATTATTCAAGTATTCCAATTGTTACGCTATTTTACACTTAAAAGAGAGTATGGGGTCATACGCGATAGTTTACATAAACGACTCGTTATGAGGCTCTGAAACGAATGCCAAGATGCAGCAGCAGCAGCAGCAGCAGACAGGCGCAGCATCCTTGTGTTTTGCTACCGCAACGATATGTGGGAGCATGCACGTCGCTCCGTTATGAGGTAAGTGTGCCACTGACCCCGTTCTTATGTATTATGGCGGTCAGCTGTTTTTCATCACTGTGAATCAATCAGCTGCCCCCGACACGCGTGGTGGACGACGAGAAGGATAATTACTGCTTATGGATCTCTATTTATTTATTACATTTTCTGGATCTGGATTGAAGAAGGCAGAGTCGGATTTGGCTAAGCCCGTTTCTGTGTGGTCCCCGTTTACCTTAACATTAATTGAAGTAAAGGATGTGCAGGGGGATAAAAGCCAAATAGGCCCATTATGAGATTTGGGTGATCGTAAACTATGAATATTTAGTAAAGTAATTCTCATTAAACTAATCATGATCTGTTAACAGAATATCAAGTTATTTTCCACATACATCCAATCAATCACTGTGACAGAGAATTTGAAAAGGAGGGGGGAAAGACAAAAGAATATGAAATCGCCCAAACGTGTTAAATGCCAACCTTGCCGCTGGCAGTCCCTCCGGCAACCCCGATCAGAAAAGGATGCCAGTTGACATTCTCGTTTTCGGCGTGGCTGTCCAGCCTTGTCTCAATGTCGCCTGCCATGCTTGCACTAAAAGCATTTGGACGCTCGTGGGTGGTTTTACTCAAATTGCGCTCCGCCTCCTACCAACAGCGGTGCTTATTATTTGCTGTTCGACCAGACATTGTGGCCTACATCGTGAACGTCAATTATAGATAAACTACTTGAATATCGTTTAACATTTAAGAATGTTTTGAGTAAAGGGTTTAAAGATATGATCAAATTGTAGCTGTGTATAGGCCGACGTGTAGACAAATGTTAAGAAAACGCATAGGCTGTAGCCTATTTTCTTTCCATTCTTATAGGCTATTCTTTTTTATGTCTCATCGTATGGATCATTCGGGGATCAGTTTCTATATGCGTACCGGAAACTAATCTACGTCTCCTCTACAATTTTAGAAAGGCGGCTAGAGCGCTGCAGTTCCGTCAGTTATTTCATCGTAGGAAGGCCTTCACAAAAATGGCAAAAGCATGTGTTCTTCTCGGTTTTTACTTTTATATTAATTATATAGTCCTGTTGGTTGCAACTTAAGTATGTCCTCTTACTGTATAATGTTTTTGAAATTGTATTTTGGTCAGTAAAGTTTTTCAAAAAGTATTGTGTGTCCTGGTAGATGAATATGCCTACATAAACAAATGAATACATTAAATTAATATTTTTTTAATCAGTCTCTCACACTAGGAAATCAATACATTTATGGTTTTATTGGAAGGATAACACAGGATATATAAAAAATAATCTAGCCTCCTAAATCTGATAATAATGCAGAGTAATTATTTGTGTCCATCACCAGAACCCAACCCAGGGGGTCTGACAGATAACCCATATTAGACATTCTCTGAGTCTACCCTTGAGGCTGTTTCAATTACTTTACATCTCCGGTCCTTGGGGTGGCAGTAGCGTTTGCAGTTATCTAGTAAACATTAGAGCAGAGGACAGAAGTAGGATCACATTCCGGTGCGTGACCTGGTGCGTCCTCCAACTGCGAATTCTTCAGATTTGACAGCGGGTCACACTAGGACACGATTATCAGGATCATGGTTTTCGAGGAGAAAATGATCTTAAATGGGGAACCCGATGAGGTAAAATATTCATTTTCATTCATGCTCAGCATAGAGAAGCTAATGCGCGCTAGCGAGTGTGCTCTACTGCTGCTGTTGTTAGCATAGATCGCTAGAGAGCATTTGGTTGACAAATGACATGGACGCGATGTAGCTAAATGTCTTCTACAGCAAACATTTGCCAGCTTGCTTACGACATGGATGTCATGAAAAGGTTATGCAGTATTAAAAGTATTTTATAGGTAGTATTGTACAGTACTGAATTTGCAACCTTCGGTTTGATGTACAGATGCACTGATAAGTGATAACACTGACAAGTACTGAAACTAGTAGGCTAAGTAGCTGGATAGCTAGAGCTAATTACAGTACTGTTGTTAAAAAGAATAAGCCATATGGTATGTCTGTGCTGTTTTATAGGAAGAAGAGGAGGAGGAGGAAGAGGACGAAGAGGACATGGTGGTAAGAATGTTTTAGATAATGTTGTACATTTACATTTACCATATGCACCTTCCTGCCATAGTAAATTCCTTGTTTGTGCTAACTAACTTTTCAAATAAAGCTTATTCTGATTCTGAGAAGGCTTCAAGCTGACCAATTTTGGGACTGTAAATACAACGTTGTACCAGTAGCTTGTTTGTTTATTGTTAGTAGGCTTGTCACTAGCTCTGTCACTTTTGACTTTCATTCAAGGATCCACTGGAAACTGTAAGGCAGAAGTGTGAACAGTCGGAGCACTGCGTCCACAATCGGGAGAGACTGGAAGCATGTGAGAATAGGGTTGGCTCAAGGTCTGAGACCGATGAGGACTGCACCGAGGAGCTCTTTGACTTCCTTCATGCCCGCGACCACTGTGTGCGTAATTATTACTTTTTTACTTCTGACATATACTCTGAGAGATGCCAAGGGGACTGGAGGTGGCAGGGAAAGACTCCTATAAAGGAAAACAAGTCTGCTTGTTGAGCTGTCAAACTGGCACAGCACTGTGTGTCCAATCGATGTGAAACCTCCCCACATTAATCCATTGATGCCATTGTTTCCCTGAACATATTGCATGACATGTCAGCATTTCAACCAGCAGTCTTTATTCATGTAATTGTGGTTATGGATAGGCATTTGTGTCATGTCATTTTTGGTAGATAAATGTACCATTAAAACATTGCAACAGTACACTTACTGTACAATATGATTGGTAGGGCTGAAGACTGGGGTGGTAGTGGTAAGTGGAATGCTGAATAGATAAAATAATAAGTTTAGCCTACTAAAATATATCTAGTGATATATTAGAAGCTTTAAACTGACTCTTGCATTGACTAACAAATCCAGTACATTATCTGTTTTCAATTGCTTTGATATTTGTAATAATTATGGAATGAGGCTGTAGTTGGATTTCCACAGGAGATAGTGTGAAATTAAAGTCCTGACCCAAATAAACCCCTTCTCTGGGCTGTAATCTGAAAGCATTTGTGGAGATTCAAGTAGATTAGACAGGTCAAAACAATATGGTGGCTTCTTACTAGCCATCCAGAAGACAAGTTGGTGACATCATAAACACCTGTCAAAGCATCAACATCAGATTCCCAGAACACATAGTAGTTGATCTGAGATGAGACACAGGCCATTGCTGTACATTTCAGCTGAGGGATGGTGTTAATGGATGTTCAATCAATGTTGAGTGATGGATGCTGTTCCTTTATAAACCACCCTGAATTGTATGTAAGTGTGCTGATGTTTAGTCCATAAATCATCCAGAGAATGTTAGTGAGCTCAGGGGAGCAATTCAAGGATAGACATTCAGGCTACTTTTGTCTTTGTTATGGAGACATTTTCCTCTTAATGTACAATTATACCCGTTTTAATTATATCTCATCTTCAATTTTGTCCTCTAGGTGGCACACAAAGTTTTCCATTCTGTGAAGTGATGTCCTTCAGGTCCCAGCCTGTTGGAGGATCCCCTTCAGATGTATAGTTATATTACTTCTGTGTCAAGAGCATGGTTTTAACAGGTCCCTGTATGGATCTGTGCTGTATCTTAAGTACACTGTATCTGTTCATGTGAATAAATTGTATATTCAATGTCAAATTTTAATTTGATTGGTCAACTTTATTTTATCAAATGTCAACGTCAACAGTTAGGATTATGTCAAATATGGCTAGTTTTATTTTTATTGTGTGTTAAATAAGGCCTCCTTCTTAATAGGAATTGTTGAAGTGACATGGCATTTTCACTTTCACACTAGATACAAATGAGTATAATCAGTAAAAACTGCATTGCTATTAGTTTTAGATTTTGTTGTTGTTGCCAAATCTCCAATGACATTGGAGTCATGTCATGACTGTCTCAAGCATGATGCAATATATATTTTAAATAATTTTAAAAGAAAAGTATACAAATGTCAATAAATACCCCAGGCATAATTTTACAAGTGTCTATTTTAGTAAATGGCAATAATTTTCTTCATCCACATATTCAGGTGGGGAGTCAGGTGGCTGAGTGGTTAGGGAATCTGGCTAGTAATCTGAAGGTTGCCTGTTCGATTCCCGGCCGTCTGGTTAAGAGCGTCTGCTAAATGACTAAGTGTAAGTTTTGGAACTTGATACAATTTGCCACTGAAAAGCATGACCTACGGTGTGATGCCATATCCTAGTTTTAAAATGGGCAATTCCTCCGACCACTTTATTTAGTTGAAGGATCCTATTCGAGGTCATCTTACTGAAAAACCTTGTGAAGCCCCTGACATCTTCATGTTAAAAGTTTTGATCTCAGAATTGATCAAATGTGAAACTTTTTTGAGACCATTGAAAGTGTTAAGTTTTGTTGTCCTTGGGTGTGACCCCCTAAAGTATATATTTTTTTGTAAAAACCTGTATTAACCCTTGTGCTGCCTTCGGGTCACATGACCCAAAGGTTCATAACGAACCATCGTTGTGTTTACCCAATTTTAAGAAAGGGTTAAAACACAATTATGGAAATGTGTGCAAATGTCTCTTGCTAGCTGCTCATGACAGGTTAGTTAGGAATAGCATGATCATTAACTGACACAAAAGACTGAAACGTCCCCCGGCGAGACAGTCACACTGCAGGACAAGACGTCACACAAGAGGACAATGTCTGTAAGAAGCATTTTAAATAAATAAGGTTTGATTAAATACTTAATATTATTTTAAATCCCAAATAGACACATTAATAACATTAAGGAAACATTTTTGATGGTCAAAGTTCATTTTGTTGGTGAAAAGTGTTTTCCACTGTGAAATGTTTTGTAAAAACATGGTATACATGGCTGTATTGTTGATTAAAATTAAATATTCTTTACGTATTAACTCTAACTCATTAATGCAATAAGAATGTATGTCTTATTGTGTGACACACAAAAAAGGTGTTTTATCTTAGAATATAAAAGAAAACTTGAGTGTTCCATTAGATGAGATAAAATCATTACTCATCTTAACTTGGTATAAGTTTAAACAGTTTGGTAAGGATGACAGCAAAGTTTGACTTGAATTTATCGTAAAAAAGTTATGGTGGGATTATGTTAGGCTATTCATAATTTTGCATTAAATAAATACCAGTAGGCCTATATGACAACAAGTGTGTAACACTGAAGATAAATCTCTCATGCTATTTGTATATTATTTACTACTTTTTCTTATTTCATTTTTTGTCACACCATAGGCTACACATTTATGGTGCAGTTCAGTGAAAATGTAAAAAAAAAAAGCTGCAGTCAAACCCTAGAATACGGCCTACTTTAGCGGCTCGTGTTTCTTTCCTTGTATACGTCTAGTTGAGTTTGGAGCATTCACTCTTGTCGAATCAAGTTATGGCTACACTATATAGTTACTATGTAACTATACTGTGTACACCCCTAGCGTTAACATAAAACTACTGGTCTGCTACACTAGGCCTACTGTCTGCAGCTGAGGACTCGCTACGTCGTTAGAAAAGTATAGGCTACGCTAGAGCTATCTCTAGCTCTATGGCAATATGGAAAGTGTGGAGACGAGCTGGACAGCGATTCTGACTGCTACAACATGTGGAGCAAGTGCCATGGTCATTTTGTTTAAATGGTACCGGCATCAGCAAATAAAGAAGAAAATTCAGAAAGCAAGAACCAGAAGAGATGCGACGATACAACGGGCAGCGTATGCAGTCCGTCAGTTCAAAGATTCGGTAATGCAAATTATATAGCAGCTAGCTAGCAGCCATAGAGTAGTCCCATACTGTGTTCTGCCATATGTTGAAACCAATTCGATACCATATATACTGCTATTTTTACGTTTTATGTGGTCAATTATGGTTTGTGAAAAGCTTAGCTGAAATTGAAAGCATATTCAAATGACGATCACAACCTTGATGGCAAGTATTGCCATTACATGTTTTGTGCTGCTGTATCATTATGTTTGCATGATGACGTTTGACGTAAAACAAAATAGCGACTGTGCTGCATTTGTTCATCGTAGATTTAATGTGGTGGTCAATTGAATGTCATTCACAACCACGCTGATCCCAGTTACTACCGGAGCTGACCTTCAGCCCGTAACAGAGATGGGAAAGTACACACATCCTTTTCACTGAAGTAAAAGTACCGATATGTTTAAAATACTCTAGCAAAAGTTGAAGTACTGACTAGCCTACACCTTTTCACTCAAGTCATAGTAAAGAAGTAGCCTATGGGCTCTTACATAAGTAAAAAGTAGCCATTACTGCCTGTTTTAATGTCACGCTGGTAAATTGACTTTATACAAGGTTGCCAACTTTGCCACTAGTATGAAATACGGAACAAAAGGTCGCTTGCCGCAGCAGTGCGATATGGTTTTGTTTATTGTTTTAAGCATTTTGTCATAATGATAGCTATTTGGAGCATGGGCGTATCTAGCCCTATTTTTGGGCTGGAGCCCCCCCCAAAAGTTTCATTAGCCCCCCCAAATTGTTTTAATAATAAAAAAAAAGATTTAGATTTTAAATCTAAATTAGTTAATTTCTCTTCCTAAAACCCACTAGAGGATACTATTTAAAAGGATATTTTCAAAAATGTCTTCTGGGGGAACATGCCCCCAGACCCCCCTAGTTTTGCTGGGTCACAGGAAACATAATAGGTTTTATGGTGGGCTTAGCCCCCCCAAAAGTGGGAACCTAAATTCGCCCCTGATTTGGAGAATTGTCGCACCTACTACTGATTTACTATAGCCTACTGCTACGTAGGCCTAGCGCAGCATGCATGCTCTTTTTCAGATGTACAGTACCTACTGTAGATTTAGTGCTGCTTCTTTTACAGTTGCCAAGAAGGATGATCTCTGTTAAGTATTTGATTACACAGACTGCCAAACAGTTATAAAGACCTCACAAGGTTTGGCAATAAAAAAAAACACAATAGTTACAATGATTGGATGCCTTAACTCAACATGCAGGGGGTGACGATTTTTCCCCCTGCTCAGTTCACCACACTTAACTTCCTAAAATCATTCCACAGAAGCGAGTGCTTGCAAATCTCTCTTTCCTTTTAAAATAATGTCTAACATAAAAAAGTGCACTTTTATGTCCATGATTTAACACTTTCAGTGCAGTAACGTGGCCAATGGCTGGTATGAATCTTTATAAGTCAATAATATAGATAATAGTAGCCTATATCCCAAAGTGTTTTTCACTGAATTTCAGAAGGCAAGCCAACTACATTCTATTTCATAAGAGGTATTCCCTATGTGGTGTTGATACAGGTTTCACTTCTCTAAGTAATGAGTCTGTGCATCCTATTGTGCTTCCATGTAGGGCTGCACAATTAAATGTTTATTACCAACAAGCAAATAGCGCAAATTCGTTGGAAAAAATAAACCTGCCATATGGCCTTTAATCGAATTGTAATCACGATCACGATTTTTGGCTTCCCACGATCAAATTCGTGTGATCGAGCGATATTTAAAATGCGTCATTCCGTTCATAGTATCAAAGTATTTTTTGTTGTTGTTTTTTTTTGCTTCCTAAAACATATTTACACTATTTTCCATTTATGCAACTTATATTTTATTTTATTGTATATTTAATTCTATTCTAATCCCACTTAGTACTGCTAGTTTATGTACCCTTAGTATAGATAGTCCACATATTTAAATTTTAGGTCCCTATATGTTTATTGTATGCACCTTCCTGCCAAAGCAAATTCCTTGTCTGTGCAAACTTTCATGGCGAATAAATCCCATTCTGATTTATGTAAAAAGGAAAATAGTGTCCTGTTGAAGTTTTGCTATATTTTCTTTATTGTTTTCTTTATTTCTTTTTATTTATTCTTTAAGGAGATGCACTGAATTTTGTTGAATAAGAGGACCTATTTTATTTTTATGCACATATTTGTAAATTAGCAGGAATGTAGCACAATATGAATGTGAAAGCAGTTATAATTAGCCTATGTGACAATAACATTTGTTTTGGTTAAAATCAACAAAATATTGTGATAATTAATTGTGATCTCAATATTGATCAAAATAATCCTGATGATCATTTTGGCCATAATCGTGCAGCCCTACTTCCATGTACAGTGCATTGGGTCATCGCAGCAAGATGCATTCAAGTCTCAATATCAATCGTCCTTGTCAGACGTGCTGTCTTCCTGGTTGTTCCCAGGGATTAAATGATACACTGACAATTTGTTTTTGTTCCAAATGAGGTGCATATAGATCTGCGTAGGGATACTCAAATGACCCAGTAACTCATTGCATTCCAAAAAGCAGTAAACCCTGCCTATACTAACCATAGGTGATGTAGCCAGAGCAGTCTGCGTCGATCTCCTTAAAGAGCTTGGAGACATTGAGGTCACAGACACCCAAAGCTGAGTCCAGCAGAGAGGAGATCTCCTCTCTTGTGATTCGCTGATCATCGTCCGTGTCAAACAACTGTGAATACATATATTGAAACGTTAGCTCTCGAAAGGTACCATAGGGGATGTGGCCGGCCAGGGTCTCAGCACTCAGTCTGCTGCCTCGTTCCCGTTAGCCGACAACGAGCTCCCCAGGTGTGGCCACTTGACCAGAACCACGATAAGAGAGGTCGGAAATACTACCAGGGGAGAGGGAAGCCGAGGAGTAGGGAGCTAAAACGTGCTCTCTCTACCTACCAGCAGCCATGTCCGAACACATAACCCGAACACCTGACCAATTTTGTTCCCGTGAGGACATGAAGGCTGCTGCTAGGCCAACTGGGAAAACTTCTTTAGAAGTTTCTTGCCTTTATCAGATGTCTGTGCAACAGCCTGTGTTCTCCCTGCCACAGGCCACATGGAAGTGAGGTAATCTTATTCCCCCAATGTCCTACTTCTGCAAACAACAACACACGTGTTGCCACACTGCATGTCCAAAATAGTACTTGCTCTTTTTTCTGCCCAGCCTCCTATAGCCTACTGATGCACGTGAGGGGAGGCTGTGATTGGATGATGACAGGTGTCTGGTCATTTTCAAGTGTCTTGATCAGCACTGCTGCTGCTGCTGTTGTGGCCTGTCAGTCAGTGGTTATATCAACGTAGCAGTCAATAAACGGGACAAGGGAAGTCACGTATGGGGACAAATTAATTAGGGCCAATATAAGGGACGTCCGGCTAATACAGGACAGTTGGCAACCCTAACCTCACATAATACATTAATACAATCAGAATCAGAATCAGAATGGGATTTATTCGCCATGAAAGTTTGCACAGACAAGGAATTTGCTTTGGCAGGAAGGTGCATACAATAAACATATACCTAAAATTTTAATATGTGGACTAACTATACTAAGGGTACATAAACTAGCAGTACTAAGTGGGATTAGAATATAATTAAATATACAATAAAATAAAATATAAGTTGCTGTAAATTACAATATAAAAATACAAAAATACAAATATTACAAAAAATACAAATGTACAAGATACCATGTTGTAATGCAGTGCAAAAAGCAGTGTGTTTTAAGCAAGAAGTCATTAGAGTCAGTGTGGCCCCTTGGCCTTGTTGAAGAGGCCAACAGCGGAAGGGAAGAAACTGTTTTTGTGGCGTGAGGTATTGGTCCTGATGGACCGCAGCCTTCTGCCGGAGGGGAGTGACTGAAACAGGGAGTGTCCAGGGTGGGAGGAGTCGGCCACAATCTTCCTCGCTCG